>NC_090768.1:24398218-24405718 GCF_036898095.1 Palaemon carinicauda
ATTCCCAATTAATGTTAATTCCTACATTTGCCCAATTTAAATCCTTAAAAACCTCTAGGCAAGCTCTGAATAAATTAAGAGAGGTGAGGTTTCCTTGTCTAACTCCTTTCTCATATGTAATTTTCACATTATCTTTATGTAGTTTTGAGATTGGTGAACTACCGGTACAGATTTAGTGATCTAACATAAGATTCATGTATTCCTTGTCTTTGAAGGGCTTTCACTACTGCTGAAGTTTTGACAGTCAAAAGCTTTCTCATATTCTATAAATGCCATACATAGTGGTTTGTCATAATCTGCTGATTTTTCCATGAAGTAGTTAATTACGTGGATGTGGCCAGTTGTTGAATGCCCGATTTTAACACCTGCCTGTTCCCTTGATTGATTAAAGTCTAGTTGTCTTTCCATTTGTCCTAATATGAGCTTTGTAAATATTTAATATATAACTGAGATTAAAATTATTAATCGGTAATTTTTAAAGTCTTTTGTGTCTGTTTTTGTGAATTAATATGATAATTTTTCCAAGCTGTAGGTATAGAACATTCTTGCAAACATTTTGTGTAAAGTTTAGTGCGCTTTACTATAATGAATTCTCCATTTATTATTAAATCAATTGTTAGGTAATCTCTTGCTGCTTTCCCTCTTTCCATGCCTTTTACTTCTCCTAATGTTACTTTGTGTACCGGCTCAGGTATTTCATTATTTTTATTGGCAAAGTTATTCCGTATATCACTATTATATATATATATATGTATATATATATATATATATATATATATATATATATATATACTGTATATATACAGTATGTATATATGTATTTATATATATACATTTATACATATATATATATATATATATATATATATACTGTATATATACAGTATGTATATATGTATTTTTATATATACATTTATACATATATATATATATATATATATATATATATATATATATATATATATATATAATGATGTGAATAAGCCTAAGAGACAAAAAAGCAACATGGATACAAAAGCAAACTAAAGTAGAGGATATTCTAACATGTAAGAAAACGAAATGGACGTGAGTAGGACATGTGATACGAATGACAGATAATAGATGAACATTAAGAATAACAGAATAGGGTACCTAGATATTTTAAACAAAGCAGGGGAAGGAAGAGAAAACGAGGTATTGACAAGCTAAGAAAATTTGCGGGTACAGACTGCCATAGAAAGACCGTAAACAGATGGGAGTGGAAGGATATGTTTGAAGCCTTTGTCCTGCAGTGGAATAGCAACAGCTGATGATATATCGATCTATATATATATATATATATATATATATATATATATATATATATATATATATATATATATAGTATATATATTTACACGCACGAACAGTTCAGACCATCACTACTGAAACATTTAAATTCTACTCTCTATGAGAATCCTCAACCTGACTACTCCGTTAGCCTTTTAGGCTTAATAACTGGATTGTACTAGACAAATAAACCGAAAAAAAATGTTTCCCAAGACACACTTCTGAAATGTTTCCCAAATGAGTAATAATGTGCTTTAGTTCCAGGTATAGCTCCTCTTTTACATAAAATTTGTCAAGCATCCCTTCCATAATATCAACTCTTCCTTGGTATGCTCAGGATAAATAAGGCAGCTGTGATTATTCTTGAAACCTTTATAGCTCTGAATTCTGTGCAATACGGATGAGCATAAATTAAATTATCACAAATTACTTTTATAAATAATACATTCAAAATCAATGTCGTTACTTCTTTACTCAACATGAACGCAAATATTTTTTAATCGCTGGTATTCTTCATGTTTGCATCATGCTGTAACAGTCAGAAATCCTTGTAAATCATTATTTGACGACAGAAATGAACAGATGGTCCCAATCAAGGTCTATATAACACAAGGTCTACCCAAGCGCAGCTTACGTAGGATTAAAACCCAAGTTTCCAAATGTCGCTAGAAATTCGTGACGTCATCACGTATCCGATTACTGTACAGGGTCGGGCCTTTTTGGGTACTTAATGTACATTAGAATTCTCTGATATCAGCGTTAAATTGGGGGTAAATCAGAATACAAGGCATGTTTAATGATAGATTTGAAAATATTCTTTCGATTATTTATTATTGAAATATATATATGAATATATACAAATCATATAGATCATGGTAATAGTTCATATGCTTTTGACTATCGGATTACATAAAAGCAAATTAACTAGGAAACTATTTTCTTTAATTTTTTTTTTCAACCTTCCCCTGAGAAATTATTGTTCTATTTAATACCATAATCCTGAAAAATGTTCGACACCGAACAAAATAAATCACAACTTCCTCAGGCAATGCTATAAGTTCCTTTATAAATGAAGATAGGGAGTTTATTGCACCCTTACCGGGTTTCAGGGTTTTCTCGCCGTGGTGACATTTAAACACTTTTTCCATGATTTTTAGTTCTGTAATAGATTCTTTGCTTGGTTTCATGAGATACTCTTTCTCTGCTAACTATTCCAATCCAAGAGGCATCGTCCTCAGGCACTTTCGACCCTAAGTTCGGGTATTGTGGAAACTTCTTTGTAATGTAACCCCCGAAATATTCCAGTCCCTCTTCTTCTGTAGCAATTTCTAAGTCTAAGGATTCCTTATCTCCTGAAAAGTTCTTGTCCCCAATTCCTTCATAAAAATCCGAGTCTGACACTTCTTTCTAAAAGTTCTCTCACAGGACCACTATTTATGTACGTATTTTCATCTATTGTAAAACCATACCTAAATCATTATTCCGAATAAGTTTAACAAGATGTAGAGCATCAGCAAAAACAAATTTCACGTCCACTGTCTGCTGGGTAGACCTTGTATTCTATAGACCCTGATCACAATAAAGACGTGGACTGGAACCGGTATTAACAAATTACAACGTCAGTCATTAACGAGCATCTAAGACCTCGGCTGTATTCGAGAAAGGCCTTTAATATGCTCTGCCGCGTTCCTCCAGCTTTAATTTATAACGCAATGCCATTTCGAGGCCTCATCGGTGTTACTACCATATTCACACTATTTAATCCTGCATTTTCCTTACTAGAATCGCACCATTTAGCTTTTACTGACCTACGTTTTTTTCAAAAACAAAATGCGTGAATGAAATGTCGGCAGGTTTGGCCTTACAGAAGACCACCACAGCCGGAAAAAACATGCTTTTTTATAACAAATTAATTTTTATCTTAAGGCCAGCTTCAATAACCCTACGAAGATACACTAAAGAAAAAAGAGTATGTCCAAAATAACAGTGTGCATGCTTACACAAAAGTGCAATGGAAGCCCACGCAAAGGTGTTTGCACAGTGCTAGTTAAAATCAAAATGTTTGAGGGTAAAAGAAGCCTTCCCTCTATCCATGACATCCAGACCCACACTAGACTGTAGTTCACACGTTGCAGCGACCTTCCTTACCCGATTGCGAGAACCTTACCTGAAGGAGCAAAGTTTGGCGGCGATTCTACACTTCGAGTAACGGCCAATAAACGAGGAGTCTTTCGAGAACTCTGGTCTAGAATGAGATGTCATGTTTGAATATTTTTTTTTCATCTTATTAAAGCCAGAAAACAAATCTATAAGTATTCAGTTAACATATATGCGTGCTTGTATACATACACAAGCAAAATATGTACAATTTCTATATATCTTAACACCGTCAACAGAATTAACCCTTATACATGATCCTTATCTTAAGGAAGTTTGGCCAAGGCCTCCAACTGATTACCCAAAGTTTTTTTTTTTTTTTTTTTCTAAACGAGAAGTGAGTTTGGAGCCAGTGAAGCTGAGAGAAGTTGAACAGCTTGGAGGGAAAAGACCAAAAGTAGGATAAAAGTGAATGCAACTATCGCTAGTACATGAAGCACACGTATAATAATTTATGCGTTTGTGCAAATTCGTTATCCCTTTTTACTTTAAGAAAACCTTCGCAGTTATTGAGGAGCAAGACAATCATCGCCAAAATAATAATAGGCATGACTTCCTACTTTCAAAGGGGCTTGCATTATATCATCAAGGACACTCGCTGGTTTCCACTTGAATAAAATAACGACAGTAATCAAGGGAACCAAGTGAGTACGTGTATCTAATTAGTGCAGATTATCAAACTTCTCAACCAAAGATGAAGAGGCCATACACATAGATCCTGATGGTTCATTGAAGCCGATAATGAATGGGTTCGGAGTCATAGTGGTAATCAGATAACAGATAAAACTTTCCATAAGTTCTTGAATGGTCTGATCCGTCATAGAATGAGTCGCCGCTCACAAAGAAATCTTCGTATTGCTTTGTTTAATTCAAGTACTGACAGGGATGTCCCTGTAACCTGATACTGATTGCCCTTGTTTGTGAATTCTTTAATCTTTGAATGCTACTTCAAACTAATGTACCATCGCACAAGAATTTCTGACTTGCAATGTTGTTTATGAATGTAGATGTTCTATCGCTGGTTAAATTTGTTCATTTGTTTCTTTTCTCCATTATAATATTTTTCATAAATAAATTTTATCCTTCCAAATTTTTACTTATCACAAATAATAATGAACCAAAATGACTTTGGCTCTGAATCTTTATTGTGGTAAATCTACTACAAAGACAGAAGTTCCTAAGTATATATGTCAGGTATTCCGGTACTGTAATAAGACACCAATGGGGAGATTCTCATATTATGGTGCAATAATGTTGTACCATAATCAAGTTACTTGGGGGTCTAAAGGATACACATATCACAAACTAGTGTTTGGTAAGGGAATCTTTCTCAAATGGTACCGCACTAATTTCGGTTCCACATAGTTCCGATGTCATAACTTAACTGGCTTCAGGTCTTGAAGGTGGTAAATCTCTCCCTGAAATTTGGGATTATCATTTCTGTTACGTCAAAAGTTGACGAAATGGCTTTCTTAAAAAAAAAAAAAAAAAATTTACATTACCAAAATTTTTCGTTCTAGTTGTCTTGCTTGAAATCTCGTTTCTACCTATCGATTTCCTAATATAGTGACTACAGAAAACTGCTTTCGGTCGTGGAGAAGTATGCAAAATACTTATCCTTGACAGACGGGGTTTTTATCACGCTAAATTACTCGGCACAAAAACGATGATCTCGCAGTGATGGGGATTATGGTGATACTGTGTTGTATTTTGGAAATTAAAAGGTTTTGTGTCTCTGGAGTAAGACATTTCCGCTTTCATGATGTTGACTTTACGCAAAACAGTAGTAATGTAATGCCTGGTTACCTACTAGAATCAAGACGGTTTTATGCTCAAAATACCGATGTTTTAAGCGAGGTCGATTCTCACCAATTTATTCTAATGTGTGATTACCAAAAAAATACAGCGAAGGCAAAACAGGGAAGGATAAACAAATACGATGCGATTCCTTAAAAGTATCAATAAGAATAAATATTATCATCAAAACAGAAAAATCTTCATTCAACAATGTAATATTACTCTTACATTCCTGCACAGAAGCATATTCATGTATTGCATAAGAAATTAATGGCCAGGAACTTGGAGGATAAGCAAGTACCTTAGAAAAAAAACAAACAGGCGACAGATGCACGGGGACAGAATGGTAAATGCCGTTTATCTAAGCAGTCTCTTAGATGGCCAAGGTTTATCGCACAGGATGAAACACTACAGTAGTGGAAAAGAAGAATTAACTATCTAGGTTTATAGCTACTGCTTCTCTTACTTATCGAATGGTGAAAATCTCCTTCAAACTTGGAGTACTGCAATATCTTACACGATCAATCATGAATGTGATTGCAAAATTGCAAGAATGTAATTCGCTTACAATAAATCTTGAGAAAATTATCATGTCTAGTTCATTCTTTTAAATAAGCTATGCAACTCAAAATTATATCATGAATGATATATAATGATTAACACAATATATTAGGCTTAAATGACAGAAAAGAACAATGGTTCATGCAGGCATGATTAAGAGCCACGAAAATATATACCGCTCACCGCTAATAGCTCTAAAGATTCCGATGTGAATCCATAAAAATATGATAAGCCACATGTATAAAGTGTATATGTAAAGTAGTGTTCACAAAATGCAAGAACACATTATGGACAAATACACAAAAATTAATTATCTTTGTCATGTTATATTGAAGAGACGATCTGGAAATGGTAAATGTCAAGGGATCTATCTGGCATTTCCTGTCTCACTACGATACAATCTCTCTCTCTCTCTCTCTCTCTCTCTCTCTCTCTCTCTCTCTCTCTCTCTCTCTCTCTCTCTCTCTCTCTCTCTCTCTCTCTCTCCTAGTAGATTCTACAAAATTATTACGTTTTTCTGAATACACATATAATTACATCGTTCGCCTTGCTAGCGAAACGTTCTCTTTTTTTTTCTTCTTTAACTTATAATGACTAAAGTTGGAAGTGTTTTTGATTAGATTTTATTAGTATAAAACTTATATAATAACCAAGAGTTCCAACATCATCGACAAGACAACAGCCAACTTTGAGAAGCGTATTAGCAGACTTAATTCCAGAGTTTATATAAAACAAAGTACTGTAGAAACCGAAATAGCAAACTGGACCTAACAAAACACCCACATGGCTTTCTCAGTCTCTTGCCTATAATAAGCACGAATCCAGTGTTATAAAAGTCACTCGAAGGGTTCTTAATACAAAAAGGAGAAATACATAGGCAATGATCTAAACGTTCCCGTGACGGACTTCTTTAGATACAATCATATTGGCCTTGGATACAATAGATCAGTCAATGAACTATTATAGGAAAAGAACTTGGCAGGGTTGCCAGGTTGGCCTTTTTCGGGTAAAAAAAAAACCTCCAAAATTTGGTCTTTTTTTCGTGCTAGATACGTAAATTTGGCCTTTTTGAAATTGGTTAGCCTTAAATGCTATATTTTCGGTCTTTTTCTACTATTAGGTTAGACTTTTAAAGCTGCAGCTGATCAGATGTTGGCCTGTTTTCATTTGGAAAACCTGGCAACCTAAACCACAGCAAGGGAAACCTGAATTTAGGACGCGAAAGATCATCTCCAATTCCCCACCATTTCTTTATCTTTTAGACGGTTAGGGAAACCTCTCCTAAATATTCAAGTACAATATTTCGACATACTATCAGATAGTCCTGTGAATTCTTGCCTTACAGGTTAATGAGTGATTAGCTTATTCTATATGAGCATTTTCACGTTTTGAATAATATATACTGGAAAAAATGCTCCACTGAAAAAAATACTTCGTCTCATTCTCACTGAACTTCAACAAGAAAACTTCCTAACCTCATATAAGAGTTCGTTACTTTTAATGCTCTTAGCTGTTCCTTCATATCACTCGGAAACTAATATTACTCGGCAATTTGTCATGAAAGCACTGCTAAATTGAAAATGAATGACATGTCATCACAAGGAAGCCGGCTAATACCTACTTGCCATCAATAATGAATTGATTCATCGAACGCCACGGCTCATGGTATGAGTAACT
>NC_090768.1:24408218-24413218 GCF_036898095.1 Palaemon carinicauda
GACATTTGGTAATGTTTATCATCCTATAACCTGGTTAATCTTGAAACTTCCAATATATATTGGTGACGAAGGACATAACCTTTTATTTTTTAAGATAGCCAAAGCAACCATCATCAGTCTGTTAAAAGAATTATCATTTTGAGAGACAAAACTCAAAGGTTGATAAACAAGTAATGAAAAATTTTCAAGCTAATCTAATGTTCTGCATAAGTTTCGGTGCATATCCAATATGTATTAATCTAAAATATTAACGTTCTAGAGATGCACTAGCAGTCGCTTGGTCGTTTTTTTTTTTCTGCCCATTTTTAAGGTATTTGACAGTAACAGACATATCATCATACTGTATATCTATCAATCTAATATATATTCATATATAATATATATATATATATATATATATATATACATATATATATATATATATATATATATATATATATATATATATATATATATATATATATATATATATAGTATTAACTCAGTTTACAAGTAACTCAGAATATGAGCATTGTTTTGATCTGAAAGCACTCAGAATATGAGCATTGTTTTGATCTGCAAGCAAATAAATCCGTACACAAATTTTTTTGTTGACAAGCACTAACGAGATTAGCACGAGTATCTACACACCATCTATACGGAACTATGATCTCCAATACAAGATCTTTAGAATTAAAGTTTAGTGAAAGATTGAAAAAAGCAAATCAGACAATGGCTAGTTTAAGTAAAATTTGGAAATCAAATCGTCTGAGATTACATATAAAAATCAGACTATACATCAGTTTAGAGAGATCGGTGTTACTCTATGGACAAGAGTCATGTTATGACAATGAAACAATCTCCAATAGATTTAGTAGATTTGAGAACTAAGCCCTCGGAAGGAAATTGGGAGTTAAATGGCAGGACAGGATTAGAATGAGACTATAAGAAAGATTACTCGAGTGCCATACGTGGACGAGATCATGATGAGGGGTAGATGGAGATGGTTTGGGCACGCTCTTCGCACTCCCCAAGAGAAATTAGTTCACCAAACGTTCAGCTGGGTTCCTTAAGGCACTAGAAGAATTGGAAAACCCATGCCTACATGGGTCAGAACTATGAAGCGCGAAGTAGGAGATAATGAATGGAGAAGTATTGAATTTGAAGCTCAAGATAGAGACGACTGGCGAAATGTAACCGAGGCCCTTTGCGTCAATAGACGTAGGAGGAGATGATGGTGATGATTATGATATACATACATACATACATACATACAGTACATACATGCATATATATATATATATATATATATATATATATATATACACACACATACATAACTCATATTTATACTTCTTGATTATTTCTTTGCAAGCACATATCAGTCGAACTTGCAACCTAACGACCTCGCCCGAGGAATACAAGAAAAAAGGGAAAAGAATGAGAGGCAAGAAGGCAAGGAGGGGGGGAGGTAAACCATAAAAGTAATGAAGGAACTTCTTATCATAGGAAGAAAGGTTGAAATTCTCAGAACAAATGGCGGGAGAAACACAAAAAGCCAATCTCTTAAAGGTCTGACCTATACCCAAATACGTGATTATTATTATTATTATTATTATTATTATTATTATTATTATTATTATTATTATTATTATTATTATTATTATTATTATTATTATTATTATTATTATTATTATCATTATTATTATTATCATGTCAAGTTTATTGGGACCAGTCAGTCATATATGTCAATTCATGAAAGTCACCCTTTGTTTTGTTTTTTCTTCAGTAACTAAATATGGAAAGAAGAAAAGTATAAGAAGTTGAACAGCTGAGTGCCTATAAACCAAAGGAATGGAATGAAGAGTAAACGGTCAAAGTAATACACATGATTCATATCAAAGAAATGTGAAAAGAATCTCAATTGTGACGATAGACACATAAACCAGTAAGCTGTTCCACCAAATGGGACAACCAAAAATATAATAATGCAATGCATACTGTTTGGTCGTTTACATAGAAAAGCTCTCATGATATGGAATTCTTACTTCATTTGTCAGGGAAACTGATGTCATTTACAAAGAACTTCTTAAGTACATAATCTCTTATATGATAACATGAGGAGTGATTTTACTGGGGATTAAAATTATCATATTTTAAAATACGGTTGATAAAATATTACAACATTGATTACAAGAACAAGTCTACTATTTCCTCTGATGTCACTATAAATAAACCACAATTAGGATCCTAATAACAATATAAAATATGAATATACACACGGAGTCAAGCTAATAGTAATGATTTTCAATTGGAGTAAAACAAACGAGTCTGCTCTTTTATTCTAGTCTATCTGGCAACAAACATCATCATCTAACATTAAACAAGAATTATGTATAAAAAAAAAAAAAAAAAATATCAGACATTTCATTGATAACAGCCCACTTTTGTCTCAATATCATACTGAGAGAGAGAGAGAGAGAGAGAGAGAGAGAGAGAGAGAGAGAGAGAGAGAGAGAGAGAGAGAGAGAGAGAGAGAGAGAGAGAGAGAGAGCTGAATTGTTGAAAAAAAATTCAAGCCACGTCGCGAATATAAACCAAACGTTTTCAGTAATCACAATGCTGTTTTTTTCTATATTTACAAATAACCAGAACATAACAAGGTTTTGTTTAAAGCGTACTGAGAACAACAATCAACCTTAGGAAAAAAAAGTTAAGTTTTAGCATATTTTCCTTTTAAGCTAATGTAGTCAGCATTTGTAAACAATCAAATATGCGTTATAATCTTGACTTTTTTTTTTTAGGGAGGGAGAAGGTACATGACAAATGTGCTGAATTAGCCACAAACAAAATAAAATTACACATAATTAGAGCCTATTATTTCTGGATAGACTACACAATCGCGCTGTAATATATTACGTTATACACAAAAAAAAAAAAACATAGTCGCATTGACTACACATGTACAGCATTTTAAATTTCTTTATTTTTTAATTTAATAACTTATGGCGGGTGTTAAGATTGTTACTAATCGGCGAATAAAATGTAAGTAAAATATCTTTGAAAATACTGCACCCAAGTCTTTTTGACAAATATCCTTAACATATTCAAATTGCTCTCAGTACACTTAATTGTTTATAAGTTTAAGTTGAAATATGACTCTCGTCTAAGGGTTGTATTTTACCCCCACTCTTACGAACAAGAAGAAATTACGATCTTCTGACCTTATGTAAAAGCAAGACAGTACACTTCTATTCATATCACCTGTCAACTATTTCCTTTATTAATATGTGATTATAAGGAATACTGCTTTCCTTCTATACATAAAATTAAGATTTATAATACATCGCTGTGTTCTGTGTCCTATGACAATATGGTGACAAATTCACCAACTTATTTATCTCAGCAATCAGGCAAACATGTGAGGGAAAATCTTCATACAAGAATACCAGAGCGTAAATATATGCGGCTGCATGTGGCGCGAACTTTAATTTTTCCAAAAAATACAATTGACTTAATTTTCCCCTATGCCTAAAAACGGAATTTTTTGTGTGCGTGTGTGAGTCCTGGAACAGATTCATTGAAACAAGCCATTGTTACCCAGTTCAGTTATACTGTAAATTCAAAGGAGAAGCACTATACCTCCCCGAGTCATTTCCTTTCAAAGCATCTCTAAAAGAATAACTAGCCCTATAATAATTTTTCAAAAAAGACAAATACACTTATACGAAACTTCTTTGAAAGGCATAATAAACATAAAATGACACCATGCTTTGAGAAGTTAAGTCAACAATGCATCAATTTCAAAACAGAAAGCAAGTCAACAATGACCCCAATTTTGAAAATTGTTCAGCAGGAATACAGTCACACAATTTTATGAGGGTAAGTTAGCAAACAATGGCGCAAATTTTCAGGGTTTAAATAAGATTACAGTAAAAAATTTTATGAAGGTAAGTCAGCAAACAATAACGCCAATTCTAAGAGGTTAAGTATGAATACAACCAATTTTTAGGGGATTAACTAGACAACAATGACACTAATTTTAGGAGGTTAATTAGGAATACAGTCAAACAAGTTTTAGGATGGCACCAATAATAACGTCAATTTTAAGAGGTTAATTTTGAATACAGTAAAAAAAAAAAGGGGGGGGGGAAGTTAGCCAACAATGACACTAATTTTGAGTGATCACGTAATTATACAGCCACACAATTTTAATGATAGTAAGTTAGCCACTAGTTTTAAGAAGTTGAGTAGAAGTACAGACAATTTTTTTAGGAGTTTAGGGTAGCCAAAAATGATGTCAGTTCTAAAAAGTTAAGTATGAATGTAGTCACAAATTTTTGGAGGGTATGTTAAGAAGCAGTGACATCAATTTTAAGATGCTAAGTAGGAGAAAAGTAGCACAATTTTAGAAGAATAATTTAACCATCAATTATTCCAATTTCAAGACAATAAGTAGGAATTTAGCCACACGTTTAGGAAGGTAAGTTATTCAGCAATGACTAATCTTAAGAGGGGAAATAGGAATGAAGTAACCAAATTTTAGGAGAGTAAGTTAGCTAACAATGGGGTTAATTTTATGAGGTCATGTAGGAACATAGTTACACAATTTTCAGGTGGGGAAGTTAGCCAACAACTATGAGAGTTTTTGGAGGTCATATAGTCATGCAATCACACATTTCTAGGAGGGTCTGTTAGCCAACAGTGATACCAATTATAAGATTAAAGTCGGATTGCAATCACAATTCATAAAAGGTAATATAGCCAACAACGATGCATATTTCAAGTTGTTATATGAGAATGCAGTAAGACAATTTTTGGAAAGATAAGTTAGATATCAATGATACCAATTTCAGGAGGCTACATGTCAAATTCCTGCCTCGCAATGTCTCAAAGGGAAAGTAGCCAAAAATAACACCAATCTTAAGAGATCAAACAGGAATAGGCCTAATGCTTCATAATTTTTTGGGAGGGTAAGTTATCCAACAATGACGACAATTTCAAGAGGTACGAAGTACAGG
>NC_090768.1:24423218-24428218 GCF_036898095.1 Palaemon carinicauda
CTATCCTGAAGGAACTTTAACTGAAACCAGACAACTTTAACTTTAAGCTCGATAGTTCCTGTATGGTATGCAACCTCACCATCGTTGTTAGCTACGGGTGAGGTGTTTGGGGTAGCCTATGGGTCTAACTGCTGAATCATCAGCAGCCATTGCCTGTCCCTCCCTGGTCCTAGCTTGGATGGAGAGCAGGATTTGGGCGCTGAGCATATGGATGAAAGGTCCATCTCAAGGGCACTGTCTTGCTGGCTAGGACATTGTCACTGACCCTTGCCTCTGTCATTCATGAGCGACCTTTAGAAAATAGTACTGGGTACTCTAGTCTGGTCAGTATTTGGATAGCCATTGCCACAGTATGCCGGAAGCTGGTGACAGTGCCACCTATCACCATAACTGCCACCGACACGGCCATGGTAACTTTCATCATAGATTTTACTCTTAATAATGTGTGTGTGTGTGTGTGTGTGTGTGTGTGTGTGTGTTGGACGTGAGACTGACAATCTCAACCTAATGAACTGCTATAAAATTAGAAGGTTCTACCCTTCTGGCACTGGGCCCTACAAAGGGAAAACCAGTGGAGGGTGGAGTGTGTGTGTGTTCGTTTGGGTGTAAGTGTGTGTTTATATATCTATATATATATATATATATATATATATATATATATATATATATATATATATATATATATATACACAGTATGAGTGTGTTTGTCCTTTTAAAGATTGACAGATGAATAGATAGATATACGGATAAATGACATTAAATTAAAGATTACATCATAAAATCTGATAATGAGAAGAAAAGTTTAAACGGAATCCAGGGGAAAGGTTTAGCTTAGGGTTAAAAGCTCAGGAGAGGGAGGTGGATAACATTAAGAGGATGGGGGGAAGGAAGAAGAAGAAGAAGAAGAGGAGGAGGAGGAGGAGGAGGAGGAGGAGGAGGAGGAGGAGGAGGAGGAGGAGGAGGAGAAAAGCAGAGGCGAGGAACGGGAATGAAAATCAATACCCGAGTGCCTCTGATCTCAACCTCGATATAGCAGACACTCATGAATTTCTACTCGCATCCTGTTTCATTGTGTCTGGAGAAAGGTGGCGATTCTTTAAAATTTCCCCAGAACAATTTCCACGCCGGAACAGGAGACTAAACAATAAAGCACTTCCGTCTTCATCATTACATTGCATTTTCCACATGGTTAATAACCTCTTTGGGATTTCATTACACCGGGGTTCCAATCGTGGCATCTCCCCGCGTAATTGCCCAGGGGATTTTGAGGTCTTCGTCACCTGAGACACACTGACCGAGTCGAGTCTGCACTGTGGCTTTTTTATCCCGCGGACGGGGCTCTACCAAGGTCGTAAGGTCACTCCCACAGGTGACTTGACGAAAAATGTTCCATCTGCGGGGAATGAAGATTAGTTCTCCTAATTCGATTCTATAAAAACTAAGGCGTAACATTACAGAATGACAGTTTGAGTACGAACTTAGACAGGCTCGCGGAATATTAATATACACATACAATCTTTATAAGAAAATTTAAAGTAAAAAAAATTGATGACGTCTATAAATTCTAATATTTGAAATAATATTCTAAATAGATGAAACATACGTCAATCAAATTTTAATGAAAATATACTGAGGAAAATTAATCAAATTAGTACATAAATAAAAAAACACAAAAAGATAGTAATTGCTAAGCCACGCAAGCATGCTCGAAGAAAAATCCTTAAAATTTCATATACACAAAGATACTTCAACGTTCGTGATTTTACCCATCGGCATCACACACTCCCCAGATCAAGTCTCAAAAATTAATAAAGGAGATTCGTTAAATTGGTTTAAAAAATCCATAATGAATGAACGCCGCCGGGCAAATGAGGCCACTGAGAACCCAAATGCAGGTTGTTCTTTGTTGTATTCTGAACAGGCCACACGCAGTGGCGAAAGCGTAATTATTGTCACGTGCAAAAGGACTATCTCGCCGGTTTTGTTTAATATAGAACCTCCTCTCTCTCTCTCTCTCTCTCTCTCTCTCTCTCTCTCTCTCTCTCTCTCTCTCTCTCTCTCTCTCTCTCTCTCTCTCTCTCCGTATAGAAAGGTAAGTTGCAGTTTGTTTGAATTAAGCTAATGTTCGGAACAATCTGAAATATGATATCAATAAAATCTCTCTCTCTCTCTCTCTCTCTCTCTCTCTCTCTCTCTCTCTCTCTCTCTCTCTCTCTCTCTCTCTCTCTCTCTCTCTCTCTCTCCGTATAGAAAGGTAAGTTGCAGTTTGCTTGTATGAAGCTAATGTACGGAACAATCTGAAATAAGATATCAATAAAATAATTTTAAACTCAAGAGATAAATCCAAATTCCTTGGGACTAACAAGCAAGGAAGTAGATTCACGAGCAGTTTAAACAAATCAGGTCCCTTTCTGCTTACTTGTAATGAAAGGAAGCAGTCAGCGAGAAAGTAGGGCAAAAGACCAAAGAACGTTGATCTATACCTACACTATATCTCTTATTTTATCGTGTAAGGTAACCAAAGTTGAAGAAATAATATACATGAATATGAAGAGAACGACAATTGGATTCTAATTGATGAGGAAACCTTCTATCGTGCAATATTATCACACAAGTCTATACCTCAAATCATGGAATTTTTCTTATTTTTTTTCATTGTATCATCACAGTTTTGGTAATCTCATGACTGTTTTCGACAATTTCATATAATAAAGAACGAATGAATGGTTGTGTACGTTATGCACGTTCAATATGAACAATTTGAGCTCCTGTGTATAATCTTTCTACTTGACTCTTAGATAATTAACAGTATCCTTACATTTATATTGTGTCACAATTACCCTGAAAGACTGAGAAAACACGGAAACTAAAGCTCATGGAAAATAATGTTATCTATCGACAATATTCAAAATGCAACTATTTCAGATAAGGAAATCAAGAATCGAGGTGTAAAAATCATGTTTCCATGAGCTGGTGCACTACTACTACTACTACTACTACTACTACTACTACTACTGCTACTACTACTACTACTACTACTACTGCTACTACTACTACTACTACTATGAAGTACTGATAACATGTAATTATGAGAGTTCGTGCAACATACGCTCATCCAAAACACCGCCTCTACCAAGGACTGTCTCAGACAACTGTCTGTCTGAAACAAGTACCAATTAATAAAAAATCAAGGGTGTGTGCAATTTTCAAAAGATTCTACTGTCAAGCTTCAAAATTCTTTCCATTTTCAGTTCTCCCAGAGAGGGAGGGTCTCTCATTTCTGGGACCAAGTTCTGCAACTTCCATATCGGCCGTTTAAAATTAAAAAATAATGGCCACAAACCGACTCTCTTTGGTGATCTAGAAAGTTATACTGGGCTAGGAGCAGTATCCTTAGACGCAGATATTGGAGAGAAAATTTAGTAAAAACTAATTGCAGATATTAGGCTCAATAATACTATAATGCAATCTTGCAAGAATACATACGATATGTGTAATCAAAATAAAATTATTTTTATAGATAAATGAAAATTATAGCTCAAAGATAGAGCCCTAAAATCCCAGTTTACATTTTTCCAAAGCGTACTTACTACCTACATAACTATATATATATATATATATATATATGTGTGTGTGTGTGTGTGTGTGTGTGTGTAACTCACGAGAGCTGATAAATGGCATAGGAAACAGGTCGAGCAGAAGGATCCTTACTTAAGTAATCGAAATATACAGTTGAAAACTCATTTCAGTTTACTTGAAAGTTTTAATACCTAACATAACATCTCATTAAAAAAAAAAAAAAAAAAAAAAAACTAGAGGTAAATCATTTGGCAAAATACCCCTCTTTTAGTCTCGTTTGTGACGAGTTCAAATGTATTTAACTTTGAAGGGATCGCTTTTGCAGCGTTGGTTATTAAGCCAAAGCTTCTAAAGATAAACACCCTTTTGGGACATTTGTATGCTAATCACTTCATTCAACCTTTAAATGCCTGCTTAATTTCGTACTTCAGATGTCCTCTTCAAAGCTCAATGGTGTAATTGTATCGCCGTGGTTACCAATAACACTGCTACAAACATTTCCCAAACCGCCATTAAATCATACTGAAGAAGTGCAGAAACTGCTGTAAATTCCTACACACAAATATATCCTAGGTGGTCGTAAAGAATGTTGGCAATCAGGTCATATACCACAAAGAGCTATAATCCGAGAAAAACTTGAATGTATTCCTCGACAATGGGAAAGTTGATGACGTCTCTTCTGAGAAGGGTTCGTTGGTAACCATTTGGTAAACTTAAAACTTGTCGCTTGTTACCATAGTGCTAATGTGGTGTTTACCACATTGGGCGAGTTTAATACATTTGTCACATAGGTATTGGTTATCATATTGACCAGCTATCAACAATCAATACAGACAATGCCACCATGGCCAAGGGAAACGACATGTCTCCAAGACGCAAAAACGCTAGTATTGGAGAACCCATACTATAAATTCCAACACCAATAGTTCAGACATCCTTCCTTTGGTTAATGAAATACAAATCCCATTTTTAGAAGGGAAAGAAGAATGGACTGATATTACTGCGGTGGTCACTAGTTAAAAAGGGGGGAGAATTAAGTAATGTTTTTTGAAGGTATACTGTTTATAACTGACCTCTGAAAAATACTGTATGTTTTGAAATAATAGATTATTATCATTATTATTATTATAATTATCATCATCATCATCATCATTATTATTATTATTATTATTATTATTATTATCATTATTATTGTAGAATAGTATTATTATTATTATTATTATTATTATTATTATTATTATTATTATCATCACTAATAGCTAAGCTGCAACCCTAGTTGGAAAACCAGGATGCTATAAGCCCAATGACTCCAACAGGGAAATATAGCCAAGTGAGGAAAGAAAATAAGGAAATAAATGTATCTAAAAAAGTAATGCTGAATAATTATTACTGAAAAATTCATTGCCATTTACCAACGCTAT
>NC_090768.1:24433218-24450718 GCF_036898095.1 Palaemon carinicauda
GAATATAGTTATATTATTTCTAGATTAAATCTGAATAATTTCAAATATCTCTCTCTCTCTCTCTCTCTCTCTCTCTCTCTCTCTCTCTCTCTCTCCCTTTAATTCAGACTAATGTGTGGAAGTATTTATAGCACAGGAGGTTCATCCACGAATCAGGTATTAAAGGATAAAATAGGAAGTGAATATAGTTATATTATTTCTAGATTAAATCTGAATAATTTCAAATATCTCTCTCTCTCTCTCTCTCTCTCTCTCTCTCTCTCTCTCTCTCTCTCTCTCTCTCTCTCTCTCTCCCTCTAATTCAGACTAATGTGTGGAAGTATTTATAGCACAGGAGGTTCATCCACGAATCAGGTATTAAAGGATAAAATAGGAAGTGAATATAGTTATATTATTTCTAGATTAAATCTGAATAATTTCAAATATCTCTCTCTCTCTCTCTCTCTCTCTCTCTCTCTCTCTCTCTCTCTCTCTCTCTCTCTCTCTAATTCAAGAATAAGGTAGACAAGATCATAAAATCTCTCTTATACGTTTAAACTAACTCGCTCTATCCAAGAGCAAATGGAGTCTCCGCTTGAGAACTAAAGTCTCTCTCTCTCTCTCTCTCTCTCTCTCTCTCTCTCTCTCTCTCTCTCTCTCTCTCTATCTATCTATCTATCTAGAACACAGCATCTTGGTCTTGGCTTTGACGAACCACAGGCGAGCTCATTAGGAATTCCAACCCGTCAGGGCGTTTGAGCTTCTGGTCCAAGCTGTAAGTGGCCCGTTAACTTCATTAGTCTTGGACTTTGGAGACAAATCGAACATATGCCACATGTGTCCTTTTTTTATATCTATGCAAGAAGACTGCACAAGTTTATGGAGTCGCTTCATGTTCATCATTAAGTCACTTGACCTTTCTTAATTTTTCTTTCCTTTCCTCTTTTAACAGCATCGAATTCTATGCATGAGAGAACGTTCTTTTACATAATAATAATAATAATAATAATAATAATAATAATAATAATAATAATAATAATAATAATAATAACAATAATAATAATAATGCATTACACATTTATACACATGTATATTTTATAATCCCGAGTTTTGCCACTATCCAAAGGATGATAAATGCACTTAAGGTTCCCTTTCCCATCTCTTAAACTCTGGAATTTAATGAGATTTTTTTTATATACATCTCAACTCGTATATTACCGTTAAGTGTTCCCAAACTTCCCAAACCTCCAGTTACTCATATAATAGTCGTCCATGAGCATTGCCCTTTCACGGTAAATGGTGTTGTCATCTACACAATCGCATGAACAATAGAAATAAAGGCCTAATTGACACAAACTTTCGAGTAAGACGCAAGAGCCATGGGTCAAGGTGCAGGGAAAATCTCGTTGGAAAACAAGATCAACAGCTGAACTATGCAATTTCTTAGGTATGGTGTCAGTCTAACAATGCCATTATCATCATTCTTATTGTTCAAATGAGGAGACATTTTGCAAGGAACTAACATAGAATATTAATAACATGCAGAATGAGCTTCCATATCATGAAATTCCCATATTTACACACACGCACACACACACACACACACACACACACACACATATATATATATATATATATATATATATATATATATATATATATATATATATATATATAGATAGATAGATATAGATAGATAGATAAATAGATATAAATAGATAGATAGATAGATAGATCTAAAGAAATATTAAACATAAGTCAACAAACATACAAATACAATATACACATACATAGCAACCAATACAAATAAAAGAAAAATAATACAAAGATGCACCTTTGCAGTTATAGAGGGTTGGAGGCTCAGCCAGAAAACTATACACAAGAAAAAAAAAAAGACTGAAATGACATATTTCTCTGCTTATTTAACAAACGAGTGCAATATATTAACGCCACAGAATTTGTTAGTACGCTTTAAAAGTTTTAACGAGCTGTCAGTCATCGACACTGCCACATACCTTCGCACACCACTATTACATTGATTGACGCTTTGAGTCAGAATAGGTCAATGTCGACGCTATCACCGTCGATTCATGATATCCTGCCATAAATTGAAATAAAAAAGGGTGGTAATCATCAGTCGACACGAAAACAATATATCAAATTTCAGAGAATTTCCATGGAAAAAAATGTCTTTTTCCAATTGCAAATTCTTCATCATGTCAGTTTAAAATGTTTCTAATTTTCGAAATAAAGAAAAACTTTAAGAGAGTTTTGCATTTGACTATGTGAACCTTGTTCTAATGTACCAAGAGCCATGGATAATTATGCCAAAGAAATGGAACAGTGTTACACGAGAGAGAGAGAGAGAGAGAGAGAGAGAGAGAGAGAGAGAGAGAGAGAGAGAGAGAGAGAGAGAGAGAGAGTAGTAACTCAGATGCGTGTACCGACTTTGCGTCCAATGTCACTTCGTCCAACGACACTTTGTCCACGTCTTTTTGTCCAATGTCTTTTCGTCCTATGGACTTTTCGTCCAACGGCAATTGGTCAAATTTTAAATCGTTTTAATCCATAAAAGAAAAAAATAACCCAAGCCAATCCATAACTTCCCTAATAGAAAATTAAACCTTTTAAGGATTTCTTTCTCCTTGTTGTTTGTAATAATTAATTGCCAAACTCCAAAGTATAGGAGTGAAAATAACAAGTTGAGAAAGTAAAATTAAATGGAAGTGTCTGACAGTATAGAATTGAAGAGAAACTGCTCAACATAACATAACTACTCTTTGTGGAATAATAACTCTTTTTAGCCTAGCTGATTCTTTGAGTATTAAAGGTAAGAAATCTAAGAAATAACATCTGAAATGAAAGTAAAAAAAAAAATAAAGGTTGATAATTTTAATATTAACATATATGTAAAATAATGAATGATTTGAAAAAAAAAAAAAGAATTAGAAAGATTGTTTAAAATTGGTGCAAATTATATACCACATTCTTCAAAAACTGTTTTCCTCGTTAACTCATATCCAATTACCAATCTTTTGAGACATTCGGTGATTTTTTTATATCGTGAACAAGAATTCGACTCAAATACTTCGAGGATATCCCTCGAAGCATTTGAGTCGTTTTACCTTGAATAAATCCTTCTCCTTCCTTCAAGGTTTTGATAAATTTCCAAAGGTTCAAATGTGCTCCACCCACTGTACGTTTGTTCTGGGTAAATCTTGAAGAATACCCTCATTAACATTTCATACATCTAATGGGAAAATAGGTGGATCTCTCCTTCGCCTCGCACCACGACGCCCTCTTACGACTCCTACGTAAGTCACATTAAGGTTAGCAATTAATTCGGAAGGTATTTCGTCATCGTTTGTCAATTTCTCATAGGCCTCTTCAACATCTTCAGTAGGGAGAAATGCTAATGCTAAAAAACATCTTACTTTAAGACAGAATTCAGTGTTTGTTATATTTTTCTTTGAGATCTAGATCAACTATTTTTCTAAATATGGACTGCCCCAGAAGAAAAAAAAAAATTGCAACGATAGATGAATTAGGAAACGATGAATTAAATGACTTATGAATCGCAACTTCGAGTTCTGCCATGAGATCAATTGGATCTATATTAGGTTGCATAATTTTCAATTGCTCGAAAACTGATTCCTATGTCTGCCTGGTTTTATTCGGCAGTAATGCAAAGACCCATGGAAAACTGCTACCGTTAACTTGTACATGAATGCAAAATAGTTTATACCACTGTTCTGGCATAATTTTGAATGTCCCATCACATACCCAAAGACAATATAACGCTATACCTTCGGGAGCTCTTTCTGATGCAAAGATTTGAGGTCTTTGATGATTCTCGATGCCCATATCTTATCTTAGAAACTGTTCGTCACTCTCAAGTTTACTGTATGCGTCAGGGATATCAAATCCAGTTCAAGCCACTGGATTAGCAGGAAATCCGGAATGCTTTTGTCGGCACCTTTGTACACGAGGGAGCTGAGAGCAATTATTTTCAGTTATCTCCGTAAACGTTCTCAATAATATGCTACGCTAACTTACTGCTATGTTTTCTTTCGTCTCTTCTTTAACTTCAGCAACTGCTTATCTAGCATTTAATGCATCTAAATTTGAGGGATTAAGGTGCTTACCAGAAAAATAAATAATTTTTGTCTTCCGTAACCGTGTGAATGCGCACTGGACACATCTGCCTTTTCTCACTCCTCCAGTATTCTTTTCCAAGTTTTGTATTAGTTGAATGAAAATCGTAGATGTAATTACTTACATCTAGTACTTTTCTTTTCTTCTTCGGTGATTGTATGAACTTTGCCATTTCGGGATGGGCAGATTCAGAAACTGAAGAACTAAACTTACAGCACACTCTATATACAGTATAGTACCATACTAAAGAGAGGGAAGTAAAAAAAAAGAATGTTAAGTATGCCTAATGGAATAATTAGAAAATGAGCATATTACTTTATCATAAAAGCCAATAAGGTATAAACTTTTAACACAGAAATGAAGTAAACGGTAATAACAATCCCTTGCAAGACTTGTTTTCTTTAGAAATTGGACCAAATGTCGTTGGACCAAAAGTCCATCAGACGAAAAGACATTAGACAAAAAGACCACCCACCACTCAGATGATAGTATTGAATAATATACATATACACAAGGCTATGAAAATATGCTGGAATTACACAATTTCCAGTTATCATCAAGGAACAATACAACGTTAGATGTCAATCACTTCTCTGGAGGCTTTAGAAAGTCAAAGCTCAAGGTAGGTTAAGAATAGGAATAGAAATTAACTTGTGATTGTTAACAGCATTATCAGTCGCTTATCTCTCTTGCAGTAGATAGTGATTTCCATTGTATTCTAATCACAGGGCATGGATTGACCCGTCATCTCTTACGAAACCCATGAAGGGGGAATGCCACACACACAACAACATATTCAATGTAGGTTTCCTCATTTAAGAGTACATCTCTTACATAGCATTCATTCGCTGTGCCTACTTCGAACGTTGTTCTATAGTCACATCATCGTCATTATTATTATAGTTATAAATCTATGTTTCAGTCGGACCAGTGTCTCAGGCGGAAAGGCCTACGCGTAAACTCTCCCGATCTGAAGATTATTTGATTTAAAAAAAAAAAAAAAAAAAAAAAAGAAAAAAAAAAAAAAAAAAATTGACCATTGAAAATTACACATAAAAAATAAGGTATAAGTACTAATCGTAGGCATACGAAAAATGGAAAATAAAAGTAGAGATAAAATTCTGATTGCAAACGTGTATGGAACGTTGAATAAGATTTTTCAAACTATGCAGAAGTTTATTTTCTTTTGAGTGCCCGACAACATTAAATTGGCTAGAAATGAAAGGGCCAAGATAACTTGTGAGGAATGAAAGTGTCAGTGACACACTGTGACCAACCAATTCCACCGACATCCGAAAGTTTATTTACTTCTATCACATGAATTATGGAGACTTTGCAGCTTTCATGGGAGAGTTTGGTTATAACAAAGAAAAAATATACCAAAATAACTCTGTTATAAAATAATGAAAGGCCAAATGACGAGGGATTGTTTTGTGTCATTTATAAACTGAGCTTCCTCATGTTACTATAGAGTTCTTAATAGATGATGAGTAGCTACTTTACATAGAAATTCTTTGGTAGCCTTGATAACAGTAAGGACTTGTTAGATTGACGTTCTAGAGTCGAGAACCTGGCAAGTCCATTAGCCTCTCCAACTGGCTAGATAGGGAGGGTGCTTAACTGCTTTCCTGTTTAGTTGGAGAGAATGTGTTTGGACACCGACAATTTATTGAAAGGACAACTTTAACTTCAGATATATTAACCGACCCAAAATCATTTGTTTTATCTGTATTTACGTGATAAACTGAGCACATTTTAAATATCTAACAGAAACCTTATGAGTACAATTATTTCTCCGTACACATATGTGAATATGTCTTAAGGAGTACATTTCATCAAAATGCAACACTCATTTACAGATAATTATTTTTTCCGTCGATGGCCATAAGTTTGATGCTATTTTACACAGCGCATTCAATCAGTGAACCAAAGCTGTGGTGATTGGTTGCAATGGAAACGAACACAGTTGCATTAAAGCAACACCAGTGGGTAAAATAAGTTCATCTAATAGCGTACGCTAGTATGTGGATATTGCATGCATTAGAGTCTTGCATAACATGTTCAGCAATAAAATCAAAATGAGATTACAGATCAGCGTATACGATTAATTATTATTACTATTATTATTATTATTATTATTATTATTATTATTATTATTACTTGCTAAGCTAGAACCCTAGTAGGAAAAGGATACTATAAGTAAGCTCTGAGGCCCAAACAGGGAAAATAGCCCATGAGGAAAGGAAACAAGGAAAAATAAAATACTTTAAGAACAGTAACAACATTAAAATAAATATTGACTATATAAACAACGAAAATTTAACACAACAAGAGGAAGAGAACTAACATAGAATAGTGTGTCCGATTGTACCCTCAAGCAAGAGAACTCTAACCCAAGATAGTGGAAGCCCATGGTACAGAGGCTATGGCACTACCCAAGACTAGAGAACAATGGTTTTATTTTGGAGTGACCTTCTCCTAGAAGAACTGCTTACCATAGGTAAAGAGTCTCTTCTACCTTTACCAAGAGAAAAGTAGCCACTAAACATTGACAGTTCAGTAACCCCTTGAGTGAAGAAGAATTGTTTGGTAATCTTAGTTTTGCCATAGGTGTATGAGGACAGAGGAGAATCTGTAAAGAATAGGCCAGAGTATTTAGTGTATGTGTAGGCAAATGGGAAAGTGAACCGTAACCAGAGAGAAGGATTCAATGTAGTACTGTCTGGCCAGTCAAAGGACAACATAACTCTCTAGCAGTAGTATTTCACCGGGTGGCTGGTTCCCTGGCCAACCAACTCCATTATTGAAGACGTGTAGGGTTGTATTTATGGATTTGAGCTATCTATTCCGGCGATGGAGATTAAGATATGTAAGAATTTATTGCATTGTAAGAAAATTCTCTAAGAACTCAGAAGTTTAAGGATATTTCATCATTCAGGATTTGTGGGGGTTCATTCCATTACTCCAGATGAATGTAAGAGTTAATTTCATTATTCATATTGAATGTAAGGACTCACATCACTAATCATGATGTGTTAATGCTCATTATTTTTAGATTGAGCGTAATGACTCATTATTATTCATCAGTAAATACTAATTTCACTATTCAGATGGCACGTAAATAAGGTCTCATTTCATTACTCAGTATATGCAAGTACTCTATTCATTACTCAGTAATAGTAATATAACCAGACTTATTCCAGTATTAGAAAAGTTTATGGGATTATATCATCACCCCCCCCAAAAAAAAAAAAAAAAAAAAAACAATAAGTGTATAGACTCATTTCCTTCTTCAGGACGATTGTAAGAATTCATCATATTATTTATGATGAGTTGACGTAATAATAAAGCTGAATGTAAGATTTAATTTCATTATCCAGATGACAGGATTCATTTCATTATTCAGGATGAAAAAAGTGATCCAATCTATTCATCAAGATAAGTGAGGAATTGTTTTTCAAGCTCAGTAGAAAAAAATTCACCATCCTAGATGAATCGGATTGAATTTATGGAGTTGGGTTCACCATCCTAGATGAATCCGATTGAATTTATGGAGTTGGGTTCACCATCCTAGATGAATCCGATTGAATTTATGGAGTTGGGTTCACCATCCTAGATGAATCCGATTGAATTTATGGAGTTGGGTTCACCATCCTAGATGAATCCGATTGAATTTATGGAGTTGGGTTCACCATCCTAGATGAATCCGATTGAATTTATGGAGTTGGGTTTACCATCCTAGATGAATCGGATTGAATTTATGGATTTGGGCCTATTTAGCTCGGCACTGGGGCTCGTGAGACCATTCACCGACCAAGGTAAAAGTTAGAAGACGAGGTTGGACAGCAATTTGGAAGAAAGGAAGCAAGAATTGGGATAATGTAGGAGGATATAAAGCATGTGTAGCTAGGGACCGAGCAATCGCTACCAAGACTCTTAGGCCGGGAGCACACTAGCGACTCTATGGCGCCACAAAGCCACGCCACGCCTGTGGAGGGGATGAGCGACAGAGAGCCACAGTCGCTTGCCACAGTCGCTAGTTTGCGCGGGAAAACTAGAAAACAATGGAAACCTATGGGAGACCACATCCCCGCCACACGATGCTGTGGCTTTGTGGCGCCACAGAGTCGCTAGTGTGCTCCTGGCCTTAAGTAATGTCTACAGTGGTAAGAGAGGTGCACTGAAGGCACTGCTTACCTACGGGGCATTATTCGAGATTAGAGAAGAGACTTTCCATCATTCGGGTGAGGATAAGGACTGAATACGTATTGGGAATGAATGTAAAACACATTTAATCTATTGAAGACGAATGTATAAAGACTCCTTTATTCAAATTACGTTTAATGAATGGGTCATTCCCTTATTCATAAGCATAAGAAATTAATAGTTCAGCCGAGTGTAGAGAATGATTTATCTTCATTCATCATGACTATATGGACTCATTTCATTATTCTAGAATATACATGATGTATGTAATCATTCATTCTATTCAAGATGAGTATAAGAACACATTTCACTATTCAGTTCAAGAGTTGGTATTCTCCTCATTTCTACAATGTGTTTTAGGATTCATTTCATTATCAACAATGAGTGTAAGGATTCATTATAGCTTTTTTTAATACTTATTCTATTTATAGGGAGTGTCTAAAGTCTTATTTTTCATCATTTAAGATAAAGGATGACTTTTCAGTATTCAGGATGATTACATAGAAACATTTTCTTATTTAAGGAAGACTCAGCCTTTTTGTTCAGATACATAAATACGGTTTGCACTGGAGTGACTTCATCTAATCAAAAGTAATGGACCTAATTCATACTGATTCATATAATGCTCAGATCAATGTAAGAGAGTTATCACGGACATATTTTAGAATGATTCCACTAACCACCAGATTCAAGGGGATGTAGGGATTCGTGGAAACAGATTTCAGAGAGAGTTATGCTGCTGTTGAATATAATATAAGGTGACCGCACACCATGATCAACAATGATTGATGTATTAGTAATAGTAACAACCGTGGGAAAAAATGTTATCAAGATAGTGAAGGAATTTTTCAAAAAGGCAATTTTGCGGACATTTCGGAAAGTTCGACAGGAACAATTCCTCCTTTTTTTAATCATTCAAAAGTTGCCGATATATTTCTGGAGAGACCAGACACAACAACTATTATTATTATTATTATTATTATTATTATTATTATTATTATTACTTGCTAAGCTACAACCCTCGTTGGAAAAGAAGGATGCTATAAGCCCAGGGGCCCCAACAGGGAAAATAGCTCAGTGAGGAAAGGAAACTAAGGAAAAATAAAATATTTTAAGAGCAACAATATCAAAATAAATATCACTTTATAAACTATAAAAACTTCAACAAAACAAGAGGAAGAGAAATAAGATATAAGATAGAACAGTGTGCCAGAGCGTAGAATGGTACCCCCGAGTGTAACCTCAAGCAAGAGAACTCTAACCCAAGAGAGTGGAAGACCATGGTACAGAGGCTATGGCACTACCCAAGTTTAGATAATAGTGGTTTGATTTTGGAGTGCCCTTCTCCTAGAAGAGCTGCTTACCATAGCTAAAGCGTCTCTTCTACCCATGCAAAGAGGAAAGTGGTCACTGAACAATTACAGTGCAGTCAGAAGAAATGTTTGGTAATCTCAGTGTTGTCAGGTGTATGAGGACAGAGGAAAATATGTAAATAATAGGCCAGACTATTCGGTGTGTGAGTGTGTAGGCAAAGGGAAAGTGAATCGTAACCAGAGAGAAGGATCTAATGTAGTAATGTCTGGCCAGTCAAAAGTCCCCATAACTCTCTAGTGGTAGTATCACAACGGGTGGCTGATGCCCTGGTCAACCTACTACCTTATGTCAGGTGGGGATGTGAGTACAGATTAATCCTAACGGATTCCAAAATCCAAACCTTTAAGAGCTTCTGAGCAGTTTTTCCCACACAAATCCTGAATAATTCCGTTTGGCCATCGTTGTTAACAATGCAGGATAGGTTAATTCGATTGCATTGAAATAAATAAACAGATACCTTTAAAAAAAGAACTCTGTACATAATACTATTTCATCTATAAGGCAACAAAATCTATGGATAATTTAAACGTGGAATTTGATGTGCCGTATTTCATGCGAGGAAAAATAAGATATTTTTTGTCTTCATGTCACAAAGAACTTTCATTGACGTCACTGATGAATCACCACAACATTGAACCTGGTATACGTGGCATTACCTTTATTTCAAACTACTACGGTTATATTAGCTGACCATTAATCGTAACCATTATCCCCTGCAACTATCAAAATACAACGTACTTCATCAAAACAACGTGAAGGTATTATATATATATATATATATATATATATATATATATATATATATATATATATATGTAAATATATATATACATACACACACACGCGCACACACACACACACACACACACATATATATATATATATATATATATATATATATATATATATATATATATATATATATATATATTTATATATGTATGTCTATATACATAAATATATATACATATATATAAATATATATATACATTAAATATATATATATATATATACATATATAAATATGTATATATATATATATACATATATATATATATATATATATATATATATATATATATATATATATATATATATATATCACGAACTTGTTTTATTCACGGCCAGTCGTCTGAATTAAATAAAAGCATCATTATAGTGATCCATAAGCCGCCAACAAGGGCAGCTTTCGGCTGATGGGAGGGCGAACCAGTTGCCACCCTTCCGGTATGAAACTAGCCACTTTTATATTTAAAAAAAAAAACGATAAAAATATCGAACAATATTCTAAAAGTACACTGTGAGCACGCAATAAATTTTAACATTCTTTTCGGTATCATAGCAAATAAAATGGAATTTCTACGGAAACAAACAATTAACCTTGAATAGAGAGCTTTTCCTATCATCCAGGAAAACCACCGAAATAATAATAATGCAAGACTATCAAAGCATTGTTCAACATAACAATAACATTATCCGTTGGTTTGTTTTCTAACTTCGTTCCTTTCTCGGTCATAAATAAATTCTCACACACACATGAATCGCATTTCCCTTATTTGTTTGTTTCCCATTCGCAAATAATCTAAAGTTCACCTATTTTGTTAGTTTTTCATTAACAGTTAAATTAAAGTTCACCAAATTTGCTCTTTTTTTTTTGACACAGATAAAAGATACAAAAGTCAATAAATATTCACTAGATTTTGAACTAAGATACACTATAAAATAAAGGACTACCGACTTTACATTAGAAACTCAACGCTTTTCATCTCCTTTAAGCTAACTTAGTTTAAAATGCTTAGGGAAATTAGATAGTTTAGTTATCATAAAATCACCTTTAGTTTATTATTTCATGTATTTAATTGATACCAAGTACTAACTCACGCACAATCAACATTGTGACGAGATGAACTTGGAAAAAATCTTAACTATAATGTCAAAGAGAGCATCACTCTCAGGTTCAGGTTCTGGGGCGAGGCATGGCCTTTACAACGGCGCTTAGGCATGTGGGAAAGTGAGAGACAACAGACCTCTGTGTTCAGCCGCCAAGTGTTCCCTTACAGGATGACAGTCTAGGGCTGACCACAGTCCACTGTAATCTTCTCAACTTGCTACAAACTCTTGATAACGTTAGAGATTGTCTTTTACTTTCTATTGCATGACTGATAAGACAATCTTTCTCTCTCTATCTTCAAATTACATTTGGATATGATTAGTTCCATTACCCTCCAACTAGATCGTGATGATACTGTGCTTAAATGGTGTATATTTTCCATGAGACCTCGTGACCACGTTGGGATTGTAACGGGCCGAGAGAAGGTTGTGAACTCAAAGGCAGTATGAAAGCAACTGAGTTAATTTATTATAGAACACTCTCCTTTATATACAAAACCTCAAGGCAACAGGAAATTACATGTTCGAGAAACAGACAATGTTACATAGGAGAAACGCAGACATGTTTATTCTGGTTCTTTTTAGTGCGAGGGAAGAGCAAAGATACAAGCATAATATATACAAAATGAATTATGTACGATCGTGTGACACACGGTTGGTACAGGATGTAGCTAGCTACATTGTACTCATTGCACTAAATCCATGCAGTGTCTTCATGACGGCTATGAACCGAGTATATGGGAATAAGGGGGTAAATAGAGATATATATCAAGTAAAGGGGATAAATGATGGAGAAAAGGTTGAGAATCTTGCCATAGAGGATAGTAAGGACTACAGAGATTGGTCGAACGCCGACATGTGTACATTATTCACAACTTAATATATAGTGTGAGAGAGAGAGAGAGAGAGAGAGAGAGAGAGAGAGAGAGAGAGAGAGAGAGAGAGAGAGAGAAATAACGCACATATTGAGCTATATTGGTTGACTTTTGTAATCTATAAAAGCACTTTAAAGGTTTAAAGGTCGCTCATGAATGGCAGAGGCAAGGGACAGTGACATTGCCATAGCAAGCAGGACAATGCCCTAGAGACTGACCATATAGTATATGATCAGCGGCCAAGCCTCCTCTCCACCCAAGCTAGGACCAGGGAGGGCCAGGCATTGGCTGCTGATGACTCAACAGATAGACTTGAAGGCTCCCCCAAACCCCCCAACCTTACCTCACAAGGATGGTAAGGTTGCAGACACTAATGGTACTAACGAGTTTCAGCAGGACTCGAACCCCCAACTGGCGATCACCAGGCAGAGACGTTACCAATCAGGCCATACCAAGGCCTGGCATAAGGCTTTGGAAGACTACTCTAACACATAGTCAACACAAGATGCAACTTATTGCTACAATAGCAATTGTCCATAAACGTTCAAAACTTAAATCTGGTAAAAACACGCATCGACAAACTATAGGAAGCTAAAATGTCTGTTCTCTATATGTTGGGTTAATCAAAAACAGAAGTGGGTCTCTCTTAATAAAAGAACTTACGATCAGTTTAATTTGTATCCACTAAAGAGGAACGCCTCAATGACATAATAACCTTTGGCATGACTCGATTTCGTGGGAATATTTTTTTCCCCCATTCGTATGGGGTAACACGGTTGCCTTCTTTTGAAGGACTTTGCTTTAGCTTTGGGGTGGACCGTAGTCCTGACCGGCTGCCCTGCCTGACATCGCCAAGACCCCGGTAGCGTATGCTTGTATTCTCATCAATCCTCTTTGTAACCTACTATTAGTGAGACTGCGACTGATTCCTCCAAGTTTTACGCATTTATTTGCGTTTTATTGTTTTCAAGTACAATTTTCAGTTTGGCGTTGCTTCTTCACGGCTTGCTTTTGACATATCAATTACTTAGTGGGTATTGTGTTGAAAGGTATAACGACCCCTTCAAACAAATTTACTCGTGTAGCCTATTTTGTCACGAAGCTGCCAGAGGTCGATGATGATCGCATACGGCTGCTCTAATCTTATCACAAAATAGCCAAGCCTTCTATCAATGTGTTTAATCACATATTGCTATGAAGATTACCTTATCGAGGCCTACCACCAAACTTGACGGTAAAACACCAAGCGTGTGACAGGGAACAATCAATAATAATTCATGATTGTGTTCCTATCTAAAATAACCCTAATAGATATAATATCATGATAGAAATGTGTTAAAAAAAAAAAAACCTTCCGTCATCAAATATTATATTCACATTCCAATGAAAGACGTCACATGAATATAAAGTTTGTTCTAAATTAACTTGGATATATGACTCAAAAAGAAACTTTAATTAATATGAATCATATCAAATTAGATCAACAGATAGAAAATGTTCCAAGTTGATAAACAAACATTTATAGTACCCAAAACAAATCACAAAGACTATTTAATAAAGAGATATGAAGCACTACAAGAGAAATAATAAAAGCCCCATGGAAATTTTCATTTTGGTACATGAACCCATCCCACTTTATCTATTGTTACATCATAAATGTACGATAAGATCATTTGTAAACATCCTAAAGACCAAAGACATTCCCTTTAATATGGCTGACATTTACTTCTAAGATGTGGTTTTAAATATATTGTCACTCTTTCACAAGGAGTAGATTTTAAGAAAATACCTCTGATCAACAATCAATACGAGTCTGTAGTGGGTGGATTTAAGTGCTGTGAAGTATTATACTAAAATTAAACAATTTATCCCAATTACAACGAACAGCTGAACTCGGTTGAGTCCCTTGTTAGGCTGGAGGAACGTAGAGAGTAGAGGTCCCCTTTTTTGTTTTGTTTCAGTTGTTGATGTCGGCTACCCCCCAAATTGGGGGAAGTGCCTTGGTATATGTATGTATGTACAACGAATGTGGAAATAATGGCGTCCAAGAATGCAAAAAATAAGAAGATGCACGACTAGTGTCAGTCAATACTATCACATCAATATCCACGTCATGAATCTGGAGCCAAAAAAATATCATGTTAACCCTTAGAGTAAGCTTAACCCCGATGCACATTGAATTCAGTAGTCATAATTTGTTGATTTGTTCATTTCTCCAATAAATCGTGCAAGAAGATATGTGCCTATGCTGTGTACTATAAACGAGTGTTTTCAGCCACAAACAAGAACTTAACCATTTGTGCCCCAACTATCACCAAATTATTTGGGCCTTAAATTATATATAGAACTTTACATTCATTATTGTATAGCCGACTAGATTTGCTTTCCATTGCTATAAGTTACATATATCATCAATTACATATATTCACACATGTAAATATGAGAAAATCTGTTATTTACTGGACATTTATTATATACTATGGCAATAAACGGAGTAAAAATAGTGGACGTCAATTAAGCCAGATGGCGCTTAAATGATTAAATATATATACTGATCAGTCACAAAACTGAAGAAGTGTACGTAATACACGAAAGCGCTTGGTACCTGGTCTTTTCCTTTCCTGTTTCCTGAGGATTTTACCCTTTAATATATGTTAATAAAAAAAAACTCCAAATTAAAGATCGAAACCTTTGTAACAGATTAAAGGAGCAATCTGCTTCAAAATCACACCGACCATTGGGAAAATGATAGAACGCCAAGCCGAGGAAAGGTTCAGGACCTTAACCTTGCATCATTCAACGCTCAAAAAAACTTTTGCCAACTGTGCCGGGTAGAAGAACAGGGTACAGTTTTGAGAAATTTTATGAACCCATACAAATTTCTCAGGTAAAAAGCCAAAACTTTAAATAGACACCATATAATAATGGATTATTCTCCTTAAGTATGCTTTTAAAATAGTCTCGTTCTATTGTCTTTTCTTGCAGTAAAGAACCTTCCAAAAGGAAAGTGAAATATTAAGGTTTACCTCATAAATTACATCCGTTGTCTATGACAAAGTAAATAAGACAGACTTATACATAGGGATTCTGAAAAGCTGCAGCGACTTTTCAATCATTTACTTTCCTCAAACCTTTTGGAGACCTTCGATCTACATTCGGAAAAAATGAAGACCCATTCTCTCCTAGAGACTCCTATGGGAGGTTGAAAGAAGAAAGGAACTAAGGAATGGTAGTGAAATAGGATGTAAATCAAGTGCAGCTAGAATTGGATGAGCGTACCTCACAAAGACCCATAAGCATTACCTACAGTGTGCCGTGTGAGGTGCATGATAGCGCTACCTCAAGTGGGTGTGGTAGTCGATATGTATACGAATATTTTCGGTCACTTTCCTCTTTATAATCGTTAAAAATCTTTGAATTGTTGAAATAAGTTTATTTTTCTTGTAAAATTTGACAATATCATTGTGAGATAATCAATAATAATCGCATCTAAATCTTTAAATATTAACATAATCAGTAGTCATTTGAGTTAGATTTTTTTTTTTGGGTGGGGGGGGCGAAACTGCTGTAGTTTAGTAATACAATAAATCAACTGAGTAAATCTCCGTTTCTTTCACAAAGGCTCACTCCGGTTTAACTAAAGGATTTCTGTATGAAACATAGCAATCTATCCAGGGAAAATGTTTGAATCATTTTAGTCTACCAGGCTATGAGCATTTTTCTATTTGGTCTTCAGCTGCCAACTTTAACCTTCATTTGTTAGACAAAAACTTTAAATTGATTAAATTCTTTACCTGTGGTCTGAATATTAATCTCTGGCACCATCGTTCAGTTACATTAGTTCTTCATACATGTTGCAAAAGATTTGTCCTAATTTTGACCATCCTCTGCATTCAAATCTTCCCAGACTGTACCATCAAGTATGCAGTACTAGGTAGGAAGTTATTTCTACAAGTTTCTTGCTTCCTCCATTATAAGTCTCAATACTGCACACTATTTCAGAAGTTTTATTCCAGCAGTGACCAGATTGTGGAATGATCTTCCAAATCCGGCTGTTGAACCGGTGGATCTTCAGAAGCTCAAACTCCTTACAAATGCTTTTTGATTGAACAGGTTGACATAACTTTCTTTCATATTTTATATAAGACTTATCTATCTAAAAGCTGTGATTGATCTTTATAATTTTATGATCAGTTCACATATACTGTAGAGTTTATTCGTTTTTTTTTCTCCCATTTACTTTTCGACTTGACCTGCTTTCCCTGGGCTTTAGCATACTGCTTTTCCAAATATGGTTATAGCTTGGCTAATAATAATAACATTAATAATACATGTATGTACATAAAGTAAAATATATGTAGTATATACAATATATTATATACACATATCTGTAACCTATATATACATACACATGTATATTGTGTATATTGTATATACATTAATATATAACTATGTATATATATATATATATATATATATATATATATATATATAATGTATGTATATATATATATATATATATATATATATGTATGTATATATATATATATATATATATATATATGTATATATATAATATACATATAATATATATATATATATATATAAAATATATATATATATACATATATATATATATATATATATATATATATATATATATTACTGAACTACTTACATGAAACACCATATTACCCTACCATATATACTAAAAAAACCAGCAATGAAATCATAGGACGTCGGTATAACAAGCATACAGATAGTGTTCTTACCTGATGCGGTACATTTTTTTCTCTAAAACTGCGTCGGTCATAAAACTACAGTACTTAGCAGCGGGGAGAACAGAGACCAACTGAGGGAACCCGGTGCCGAATTACTACTGATTACGGACGGCACTGGTGTATCATTCACGCCACGAATTGAACAGATGCTTTTGATGTTACGTGGTGCACATGCGAAGGTGATAGAAATTTTAGAGTTTACACTTGTTTCATGGCATGAGTTCATTCCTACCACAGCAA
>NC_090768.1:24460677-24463177 GCF_036898095.1 Palaemon carinicauda
CTGACGTTCCTGCCACGTCCTTCGAAACGGCCAAAATGATATGAAGAAGAAGAGAAAAACACGAAGACGATAACGCTGATGATGATCTTAAGAAGATATTAATAACTATAATAATAATGGATTTCTAGAAGAAAATGGAATCGCAATTGTTTATTATCATTATTTATAATCTATATTTGGATTTTTAAGACAAACTGAATGGGTCTTCTCGTGACTGGCAATCCTTATACAATATAATTATTCATAACCAAAATGGTTTGGATTGGAATGAATTCATGAACTTCGGACCGAGCAGGCTATTCGACGTTGCTGTGCAACTTCATTTTTCTCAAGTACTATTATTGACAAAATAAAATTGCGATAAATACTTATATTTTCCTAAGATTTCTGGAGAAAATTATACGTATTGGAATATCCTCTAACTTTGGACTATTTTATAATTTGTAATTTTTGCCACGTTAGGAATATCCTACAATTTGCAATCTTTCCAGCACGAGGACTATCTTGTTCTTTATAATCTTCCAAACACGAAGACTATCTTAATAATTGTATTGTCCCCGTATGAAATCGATCCTACTTGCTAGTTTCCTACTATTACTATTATTACTATTACTTGCTAAGCAACATCCCTAATTGGAAAAGCAGGATGCTATAAGCCCAGGAGCTCCAACAGGGAAAATAGCCAGTGAGGAAAGAAAAAAAGGAAATCAAAATATTTTAAGAAGAGTAACATCATTAAAATACACATCTCCTACAGTACATAAACTATAAAAACTTTAACAAAACCAGAGGAAGAGAAATAAGATAGAATAGTGTGCTCGAGTGTACCCTAGCAAGGAATATCTTATAATTTTCATTCTCACTACAAGGACATTTTCATTATTTGGAATATTATCCATACATAAACCATCTTGCTCTCAACAATCTATACATACAACAGGATAATCTTACAAGTTGTAAATTTTTTTACTGTTTGGAATCTATCCCTAACAAGGACTATCTTACTATTCCCTGTATGAGAATTATCTCACCATTTGCAATCTTCCCCACGCAGATGGCTATATCTTACTATCTGCACTATTCTTAATGCACAGTACTATCTAATTAATTAAAATATTCCCTCTGCCAAGGACTACTTTACTATTTTAAATTTCACCTAGCCGATGACCATCCTACTAAATGAAGTCTTCCCCGGTCAAAGGCTATCATACTCACTAACTATTTGCAATATTTCCCATATAGAGAACTACCTGACCTTGTGTAATATTTTCCGCCAGAAGACTGCCTTAATATTTACAATCTTCTTTAAATGAATATCTTGCCATTTGCAATCTTACTTAAAGGTCTATCTTACTACCTGTTATATATCTCTTACAGAGGACTATCTTACTATGTGAAGCATTACCCAGCTAAGAATTGTTTTACTACGAAATAAGTCTCCATCTTAGGGCTACCTTACTGTTTTAAATCTTCCTCTAGCCGAGGACTACCTTATTATTAGTAATCTCCCCCACACAGAGGACTATCTTAGTATTTGCCATGATACCCTACTCCAGAACAACCTTACCCTTTGCTGTAACCCCACAAACAGACTATCCTACGATTTGAATCTTCCCCACACAGAGGATTTTATTAGCATTTGCAAAGTGACATTATTCCAGGACAGTTTTACCCTTTGTGACCATTACAATAGAAAGACTATATTACTATTTGTACACTTCCCCATTTAGGGAATATCTTACTATTTGAAATTTCCTTAAGCTAAGAACTGTCTTACTATTTGGCCTCTTCCTCCATCAGAGGACTACCTTACTATTTCAAATCTTCCTCCAGCTGACAACTACCTCATTATTTGATATCAACTCCAGCCTAGGACTAGAGCTTGCTATTTAAAATCTTCTAGGAAATACTCTACTATTAAAAATCTTCCTCCAGTTGGGGATTATCTTACATTTGATATTGCTCCTAGGCGAGGATTACCTCACCATTTGGAATCTTCCTCCATCTGAGGATTATCCTACTATTTGCAATCTTCCTCCAGCATAGGCATTTGATATTTCCCTCCATCCAAGGACCACCTTACTATTTGAAATCTCCCTCCAGCTGAGACTAACTTACTATTTGATATTTCTATTCGGCTAAGGACTACCTTAATATCTAAAATTCTCCACCTTCTGAAGACTATCGCCCTCCAGCTGAGACTACCTTACTATTTGATATTTCTATCCAGCTAAGGACTACCTTAATATCTAAAATTCTCCACCTTCTGAAGACTATCGCCCTCCAGCTGAGACTACTTTACTATTTGATATTTCTATCCAGCTGAGGACTACTTTACTATTGGAAATACAGTATTCCTCCAGCTGAGGACTACCCTACTAATGGAAATCTTCCTCTAGCTGTGGACTATCTTATTATATGCAATATTCCTTACAGGGATGACTATCTTACCACGTGTAAAGTTACCATACCGCAGGACAATCCCCTTTGCAATCGTCCA
>NC_090768.1:24465677-24470677 GCF_036898095.1 Palaemon carinicauda
CTTTGTTTCCTTTCTTCACTGGGCTATTTTTCCATGTTGGAGCTCTTTGGCTTATAGCATTATTTTTTTCATACTAAGGTTTTAGCTTACCTAATAATAATAATAATAACAAAGCTAAAAGTTTATATCTGAAATAAGAGACTTGATTGCAGCAGAGGATGGCGTTTTAGAGTTAGCTTATCAATAAAAAAGAATATGGGACCCAGACACTTTCGACACTAAATTTTGTGTATTCACTGAAATTAAATATGAGAAAGGATTGGAGTGTATTGAATTTGGACTATTTAGCCAAGGGCTAGGGCCAGTGAGGCCGTTCAGCGCCCAAGCATACAGATAGAAGATTTTGGACAGCATAATAAAAGGAAGGAAGCGGGAGCGGAGGGAAACTATATTTAATTTTTTTTAATGAGGCGCATTTGCACTGACCCGCAGCGGTGCACTTTTAGCTCGGAAAAGTTTCCTGCTCCATGATTGGTTGGACAATATAATTCTAACCAATCAGGTAGCAGAAAACTTTTTCCGAGCTAAAAGGGCACCGCTGCAAGTCGGTGCAAATGCGCCTCACTAAATAGAATTGACTATAGGGGGGTGTAAAGCAATAGTCGCTAGTTCAAAGATTTAAAGGCCATCATGAATGGCAGAGGCAAGGGACAATGACAATTCCCTTGAGACTGACCATATATAAATATTTGCATCGCCCAAGACCCCTCTCCTTCAAAGCTAGGACCAGGGAGGGCCAGACAATGGTAGCTGATGACTCAGCTGGTAGACCTACAGCGCCTCCCCCCCAAACCCCACATCCTTAGCTCACAAGGATCAAGTTGCAGACACTACAAGAAACTAACGAGCTTGGCCGGATTTCGAACCCGAATCCAGCAGGATGTCAGCCAGAGACGTTTTCAATAGTCCACCACAATCTGTATTGACTCTGCCACAACCCTAGTGACCATATAAACGGTGCACTGTAAGCTCTCCCCACTTCGCAGAAATATGATAAACGTAATGTCTGAAATAATTAAAACAACGAATGTCTAGGTTATTAATAAACGCCTAATTGTACTTTTCATTGTTCAAATATTGGATATCGATTAGTTTTATTAATCATATTGCAAGATAAGAGGTCAACGTAATTGTATAAAGACTCTTGGCTTAATCACTCCAATATTACATTAGTGAAATTAATCTAATAAAAAGCGAAACAGGAGAAATTTCTTCTGAAACGATGTTAATGAACTCACATTAGAAAAAAAAATCGCTGTCCAACTACAGTATTTCAAAGGTTTATTTCTGCCTACAATTTGACGTTTCTATGTGGCATGTATGGGTGAATTCTGTTGAGGCGGTTGCTATCACTAATACCAGCGATAACAATGACTAAAGTTTAATGCATACATACATACATATACCAAGGCACTGCCCCCAATTTTTGGGGGTAGCCGACATCAAACAAATGAAACAAAAAAGGGGACCTCTCCTCTCTACGTTCCTCCAGGCCTGACAAGGGACTCAACAGAGTTCGGCTGGTATTGCAATAGTCTTTTCAGATAACATCAAGTATTATATTGAAAGGACTTATCGCCACTTGCAACCCACAGTTAAATTTACGTTCCTCTTATTAAGCTAAAAACCGTAGTCTCGTTGTAATATAATGAATCTATATAAATCTATATGAGTGCATGTGAATATAATTGTGGAATGAGCTTCCAAATCTGACAGTTGAATCGGAGAACCTTATGAAGTTCAAACTTGCAGCAATGTTTTTATGTTGAACATGTAACAAAAGTCTCTCTTCGTAGTTTATAAATGACCGATCCAATTTAACATTGTTATTGATTTCAAGATTTCGTATAGTCTTTCATTCATTACCTCTCGTATAAAGTTGATTGATTTCTTTATTTCCTCTCCTCACTGGGCTATTTTCCCTGTTGGAGCCCTTGGATTCTATAGCATCCTGCTTTTCCAACTAGAGTTGTAGCTTAGCTAATAATAATAATAATAATGATGATAATAATAATAATAATAATAATAATAAATAGGTATACTGTATTATAAGGGAGACTAACTTTAATAATAAACGTAAACGATAACAATCAGCGAAGAATTGCAAAAGTAGGTTACTGAAATAAGCAGTAGAAGTTTCAAAGGATGGTAGGATGAGAAAAAGGGTGAATCACACAATAGGTGAAGCAAGGAAGGAAACAGAAGAAAGGAAGACCGGGAGGAAATTTAGCACGTTTATGGAAACCAAGACTTGAATGCACAAAGGAACTATTAAGGTGACTTTCCTTATGCGTTTGTGGAATTTTTAGAATAGGAAGAATTCAAAGGGAGAGAAGCGTCGATACAGTATTTGTGTCAAGTTTGAATCGAGTAAAAATGTTATCGAAATTATTGGATTATTTGTTAATGTATTAAATCAGTCTCAATATAATGCTAAATATTTAAAAAGATATGCACACACACGCATCACCCCTCAACAGGGTATGACTACATGACTACTTTCTTTCCCCTATTCGGGGGATGGGAAGAGCTAAGCGTGACCGGGAAGATATATATATATATATACATATATATACATACATATATAAATACACATATATATACATACATATATATACACACACATATATATATATATATATATATACATACATATATATATATTATATAAGTGTGTGTGTATGTATTGTATGTGTGTATAGCCAGGCACTTACTCTTTATAATATAAGGGAAATATACATGCAATATGTGTGTGTGTATGTGTGTATTGTGTAAGCAATGTTCTCCATATAATGTAACAAAACAACGAAATCATGTAAAGACACGTGATAGCAACGTATAAGACCAGCAAACCAAATTTAGTCAATTTCTTACAATTGCAAAAGAAACATACAAGAGAGGCAAATGTACACCCGTAAACACATACATGATAGTTTACATGAGAGAGAGAGAGAGAGAGAGAGAGAGAGAGAGAGAGAGAGAGAGAGAGAGAGAGAGAGAGAGAGAGATGAGTTTTAAGTGGTCCCAGCCGCCTTGATCTAAGTGAACCCTTGAGATATAAAAGGCTATGAGGGTTAATACTTTATCAAAAAAAAAGGGTGGGGGGAAAGATAAGACAACGTTGTAAATATATGAGGTCCTTGAGAAGAGAGTAATGTACAAGACCACATACGCAATATTAAGATTAAATTTCAAAATAACAATGTATATCTACTCATGACTTAAGAGGTACGTTAAGATGCATTTCTGGAGTCCGACAGATAAGAACTTAAAACTTACAAGTTCTATTAATTGCCTTTTTTCAAATATAGAACGATGATACATTTCTATAAAATGTCTATGCCAAATAAGACACTATGACATATTTCTATATAATGACTATGTCACATATGGCACTATGAGATATATACAAAATACCTATATCAAAAAAGGCATTATGGTATATTTATATCAAATAACTATGTCACATAAGGCTCTATGGCAGATATATATATATATATATATATATATATATATATATATATATATATATATATATATCTGCCATAGAGCCTTATGTGTATATATATATAATATATATATATATATATATATATATATATATATATATATATGAAATGCCTTTGTCAAATAAGACACTAGCAAAGATTTCTTTCAAACGTCTTGGTCAAATAAGGTACTGTGACATATTTCTATAAAATTCATAAGTCTAGTGAGGGACTACGGAATACATCCATAAAGGGTTTTATTAAATAGGACATTATGACATACTTCCATAAAAACGCCCTAGTCATATAATGGACTATGAAAGATTTCACTAAAATGCTACAATCAAATATAGAACTGTGACAGATTTCAGTAATACGTCTTTATCAAATAAGGGGCTGTGAGAGATTTCTATACTGTAAAATGTCAATACCAAATAAGGAATTAAGATAGATTCCTATAAGCCAGCATTGTCAAATAAGGGACTAAACCAAATTTCTATACAATACATTTGTTAAGAGGCTATGAAAGTTTTTGCAAAATGCCAATATCAAATAAGGCACCACGACAGATTTCTATGAAATGCCTTTGTAAAATAATGGACTATTACAGATTTATATACCCTGACAGATTTCTATGAAATGCCTTCGTAAAATAGTGCACTATTACAGATTTATATACTCTGACATTGTCAAATGAGGACCTTAAACTTGAGTATACCTATAAATATACAATGTCAGACACGAGGAGCTTGTGATTCTCTGAAATTCTGATAACTTTAAACTGGCTTTGGACGACAAAATCTTAAAACTACTTGATCCCTATGAACTTGATGCGCTCATGGGAAGTCTTGAGGGGTTTTACCTTGAATCTTTCATCTTAAAATTACTTGATGGACTTGCTCCATTTTCTTATCAATATCAGAATTATCCATCAGGTATCAACGTACAGAAAAACATTACAGAGGACCAAAAGGGGATAATGAAGGAATGAGGGAAAAATTAAGTTAAAAAGTGGAATGGAGAAAACAAGAAAAATTTAAAGGGAAAAGAAACCGGTTCCATATGGGAAAGATTTAAGAAACTCAGAATTTAACAAAAAATCATCGTAAATGTGTTGAAAATAGCTAGAACTCTATGCCCTTAATCACCTATATAGTCAACCGAGAGCTTCAAGACTCCAAAGTGCCTATGGATATCTAAAGTGGCTATTCAGAAAAATTATATTAATGTATGGAAGACATTTAAAAACGGTTCGAAATCAATTTTATCGAGTGACATTATTGAGAACGTCTTTAGAGTAAGTAGTTTTGGTGATCAGAGATTAATGCTTCATGTGTTCGTTCCAATGGTCTCCGCAAAAATAAATAATAAAAAATACCAATATAAATTTTGTAGCAGCCTTCTCAAATATTCGTTTCTCAAACTACCCGACACAGCTTGTGTCACGACATGATATCACACCATCCTCAGTCAGCTTGTCAAAGCTAGAACGTTGTTAAAACAATCTGCAAT
>NC_090768.1:24473177-24485677 GCF_036898095.1 Palaemon carinicauda
TGGTGGAATGATAAGGTGAAACAGGTTGAGAAAGTCAAAAAAGATATAAGATAAGTAATGTAAGCGAGATAATACGCAGATGTAGATGACTTACAAGTGAATTGAAGAAGAAAGTTGCACAAGAAAATGCAAGAGCATTAGATGAAATGTACGAAGAGTTGGAAACCCCTGGCGTAGAGCGAAAATTTCACAGAATTGCAAAGTCAAGGGACAAGAACACAAAGACTAACCCCATATAAAACAGGATAAAGATAGAAATAGATGGATTCTATGCAACGAGGATACGAAATAAAGAGGTTAAAAGAATATCATGAAACCTGTTAAATGGAGAAAATCCTAGAAGTTTGAAGGAGGATTCCAGAACCTTGTATGACAATACTATTAGCAGGAGGGAAGTGAAGCTGGCACTAAAAGAAGATGAAAAATTAACGAAAACATACAAAAAAAGGGAGGAAGTTTTATGTACCTGTCTCTAAAGAGAGAGGTGACATCCAGAATTGTACAAAATACAGAGGAATGCAGCTATATAATTAATATATCACAACATGAAAATCTGGGAAAGAATAATGGATCAAAGAATTATGGAATAAATGCCTGTAGGTGAAGAACAGTTTGGTTTTATGCTAGGTAGAGGAACACCAGAAAAGTGTTTACCCTCCAACAGATGAAAAGACACAGGAAAAAGAAATAAGGACTGTACATAGTATCTATAGATCTTGAAATGTATATGATAAGTGTCCCGCGGCAAGAGGTTTGAGGTTTAAAGGTGTATTCGAGTAACAGTAACACCGGAGAAGTATGTGAGGTTGGTCCAAGATATGTACGGAGCAAAAACGTTCTTTAGAAGATTAACCGAGTGGTTACCAGTAAGAGCTGGTTTACATCCAGGATCTGCTTCAAGCCCATATCTGTTATACCTGATTGTGGATATGCTATCTCAAGGTGCATGTTGGCTGCAGTTGACATCGTCTTGTGAAGCAACAGAAAGGTAGTGGCGTCAAAATTAGAGTAATGGAGGAAAGTACAGGAACACTGAGGATTAAAGATGAGTAGAAATACTCAAGCTTTAATAAAGTTAAAGACTTAGAGATTAGTATGGAAGGGACAAAGTTAAACAGAGAAGAAAAATTTAGGTATATTGGTTCAACACTAGCGAATGAAGGAAATTGTGCAGGCTGGAAGGAAAAATTGGAGAAATATGTCCGGAGTCTTGTGCTACCGCAGAATCAAAGTAAAGATCAAATGAAGAGTGTACAAGAGAATAGCAAGACCAGTTTTGGTGTATGGAGCAGAAACATGACCGGTGAAGTGCTGAAAAGAAAAAATTAGATGTGGTAGAGAGGAAAATGCTCAAGTGGATGTGTGGAGTAAAAAGAAAGGACACGATCAAAGATGAAAGAATAAGAGGGACTACTATGGTCGTAGATCTATCACAGATGGCCAGGAGAAGACAACTACGGTGGTATGGCCATGTGACGAGAAGGGATGGCACAAATGTAGGGAGGATAGTGATGGAAAGGGAGGTTTCTGGTGGGAGAGAGAAAGGAAGGCCGAAGCAAATGTGGATGGATGCAGTTAAAGACAAACGATTGTTAAATTATGATGTGTTGGACCGTGCCAGGTGGAGGAAAGTTGTCAGAAACGTCGGCCTCACACAGAAGTGGGAGAAGGGGGACTCTGAAGTGTCATTTGATTAGCATGTAACTGTGGCGGATCAACTAATAAGTAGTGAGAATAGGACTTTTATCAAATAAATTCAGTCTCTGTAGAGATATGCTTAAATATAAACTCTTTTGAAATAACTTAATATAGCTAATAACAGGATAGATTAGCTGTAATGGTAATCTCCCAATTTATTCAATACAGGTGTTGCACTATATGAGCCAAGGCCAATCTGATAAGTTTCACTGAATACCTATATGCAGGAATAAAAATATTTAAGAAAACGTGTGTTATCGTATACCGTGAGGAAGAAATCCCACAAAGGATAAACATGCATAAAAGAGAGAGAGAGAGAGAGAGAGAGAGAGAGAGAGAGAGAGAGAGAGAGAGAGAGAGAGAGAGAGAGAGAGAGAGAGAGTTAAAGAAACAATGCAGCAAATAGCCGTTGAATTACCTCTGCTCACACAATAGGAGATATCCTTAACAAAGATTTTCCTTTCTCTAGTTTAGGATACACCTTCCATAAGTAATATCCAACAACTCTAGAGCCAACTTCCAATTAATCAAATTGAAGTTATTTAATAGTTTTTAGAGCTATGTCCGGAACAAATTACTAAGACACCTGCTGTTTATTGCAGTAAATATTCTAATTCAATAATCAAAACTTCGTGTTCAGCAATCGCTTGATCCAGAAGAGCCTTCACACGCCTCCACAGATACCGTACTAGTTTAGTTCCTTTTCCAATAAAATGTGCTTTATCAGAACAAATAGAATACAGCCTCCTCTCATCTCTTATCATTACTGTCGCCATCTAGAGAGACGCACTTCTAAAGATAACACAAAACACATTTTCTTTCGGTTTATGCACACGGACAAATAAGAATCATTTTTTTCAAGTCATATTGCATACTCATAACGCCTATATTTTCTAGACGTGTCTCATCCTTTTATGTAAGCTACAAGAAAATTAGTTTCATTAAAAAAAAAAGAATTAAGTTTTTTTCCAACTTATCACCAGACCACTAAGATAGTTAATGAGGTAATCTAAAAAGACTTTGTTCCGTCAAATAAAAAATATGTCTAGAATTACTGTATATTTTCTACATGATTTATCAGAAGGAATATATATATATATATATATATATATATATATATATTATATGTATATATATATATAATATATATATATATATATATATATATATATCTAAAGAAACTTTGTTCCGTCAAATAAAAAATCTGACTAGAATTACTGTATATTTTCTACATGATTTATCAGCAGGAATATATATATATATATATATATATATATATATATATATATATATATATATATATATATATATATATATATATATATATATATATTCCTGCTGATAAATCATGTAGAAAATATACAGTAATTCTAGTCAGATTTTTTATTTGACGGAACAAAGTTTCTTTAGATATATATATATATATATATATATATATATATATATATATATATATATCAGCATTACGGCATATCTTTCAGTCCTGATAATTTGATTACCGGTATCCAATGATTACCAGTTAGGCTAAATGAAAGTTCATATGTCTCGGAAACCTCAAATATGCATCAAAGGTAAAAATGACGCATTCAAAGATTACTATTGATCGAAATGAAAGTCCCATCATTAATTATTTATATAGATACAAATCATTCGACCAGAAAACCTCAAATCAATCAATCAATCAATTCATTCGACCAAATTACCTCAAATCAATCAATCAATCAAATCAATCAAGACTATTATAGTTTGCATCCTTCTGAGGCATTCATAAGTGGTCATAAATAATCTTCTAAATCACTTTAATCTAAATATGAATATTAATCTAAAATATGACTCAATATCATAAATCAACACTAAAAGTAATGCCATTGCATGAAACGTGATAAATTCAACGCGAAATCTTAAATCATAAAAGCCACTACTTCTTTACACATCCAATACCAACTCCACAATTAACTATCATTCACAGTTCTGAATACCTTTAATATCTCTTCGAAATGTAACATGGCTTTTCAAAAGCTGTCATACTTTGACACCATGGCAGATCTCATATCAACATCGTTATCTGATGAAAATGAACAGTTCTTGGTAACTCATGCATTTGAACACTTAACACGTTCAAGACTGGCGCCCAAAATCACAACTTAAACTAGCATCGTAATAACCACTTGTAATAAAGTGTCAAGTGCTAGTTGAGTGCTCTCTCTCTCTCTCTCTCTCTCTCTCTCTCTCTCTCTCTCTCTCTCTCTCTCTCTCTCGACGAATGAGACCTTTCCTTAATAACATTAGATGTTTTTATATGAAAACCGGCATTATGGTTGAGAAGTATGGAGCATATACGTGTTTGTATATAAATCTGGAAAAAGGATGTAATTTTTGTCGTGTGGTATTACAGATGATGCGCCTTTCCATATGGCAGCTTTATCATTAATATTATTATTATTTGCTAAGCTACAACCTTAGTTGGAAAAGCAGGATGCTAAAAGCCCAAGGGCTCCAACAGGGAAAATAGCCCAGTGAGGAAAGGAAACAAGGAAAAATAAATTTTCTTTTAAGAACAGTAACATTGTCAAAATAAATGTCTTGCATACAGACTTTAACAAAACAAGAGGAAGAGAAATTAGATAGAATAGTATGATGATAATATACAGCGAAAGTATAAATGAAGAGCAGTTAACAAATAAGGAATATGGAAAAAAATTTAATAAATTATTACTGAAATTAAAACGGAACTTGAATAGCGCAATAGGGTTTATTACTAACAGCGAAGCCACTTATGCTGAGCGAGATGCTAAAATGGCTGAACTGAACATTTACGAGTGGAGCCAGCTGGTGAATTGGCAAATTTGTAGGGATCGTTGACCTAAAAGTAGATGATATGAAGACATCCGAGTTGTTGGAGAACTCTTGAATGCATAATCTCACGAAAAAAAAACGGAATTATTCACTGTAATGAAGATGTCTACTTCTAAAATTAAGAAAAACTTACCGAGATAAAGTCAAGGAAAAGAACATGAAAATGAAATCCTAACGAGCTTCAAGGAAAATCACCGATAGGAAAAACAATATTTCAGTAGCTGATACGAGGTCTAACTCAAATGGAAAAGTTAAATATTTTGCTGATGGACCCAGGAGAGATAATGCATTGATTAAAATACATAGAAAGAATGAAAATGGGAAACTGAAACCTAAAATTATGATCTGCAAAATTTATAGTGAAAAGGATGAGATGGTAAATACATTAATGGACAGAAGTTGTTACTTGCGGCCAATCCCTAAAGTAAATGAGATGATGAGTCTATTTCAGAAGCTTGCCACAGGTGGGGCTGCCCATATTTTTTTTTTTCTAAATGTGAACCGGATATTCAAAAAGCCATTCGTGATAATGATGATATAAGGTTATATTACAATTAGGGACGTATGACAAACGCGACAGATAAAACGAGTCACTTGTTTCTATTGACACGTGTATCAACTGTTTAGGACAGTTAAATATTGATCTTAATGGGAATTTAAAATATTGTTAAGCTTTGGATGTGGAATTAAAAAATAGTATCAAATATAAATTAGTATCAAAGGCTGGTCATGAATAAAAATTTTAATGTTTCGAGCTGTCCAAGGTGAAATCAATAACTTGCAAGGCGTAGCCTTAAATAAAGATCAATAGAAATGTTCAAATATTAAATAATATTAATAACAATAATTTCTGATACTATTGTCCTCCATGGAAAAGATAACATAGACCGAATTACTGATGGTGATTGATTGATTTAAGGTTTTCAGGCATCCTGACATCTAAGGTAGTACGATTGTCTTGTAGTTACAAAGACTTTATGAAGCAGCTCTAATGATAATATTATTTTTTCTTTTGATAACTCATAATGAATACTTATTGAGTGCACGCCATTTACTTACAGCGCGAGCTTGCTTATCTATGAGAAGCTCCCACAGAAAGCCAAAAACTTTCGTGTGAAGTGGGAACTGATAAGCACTCCACTCATAAGATTATCTACTGCATATAAAGTATACTGTGTATTATCATTATTAGTTGCTAAGCTACAACCCTAGTTGGAAAAGCAGGATGCTATAAGCCCAAGGGCTCCAACAGGGAAAATAGCCCAGTGAGGAAAGGAAACAAGGAATAAATAAAATATTTTAGGAACAGTAACGACATTAAATCAAATATTTCCTGTATAAACTATAAAAAAAACTAACAAAATAGAAGGAAGAGAAACAAGATTATATAGCGTGCCCGAGTGTACCCTCAAGCATGAGAACTCTAACCCAAGACAGTGAAAGACCATTGGGCTTATAGCATCGTGCTTTTTCAACTAGGGTTGTAGCTTATATTATTATAATAATAATAATAATAATAATAATATACATTACATAAACTTATATGTGCTTATATACTTTTACACAAATATACAAACACATATAATTCATATATATATATATATATATATATATATATATATATATATATATATATATATATATATGCCTATAAATACACTGTCATACACATACAGTACATATATATATATATATATATATATATATATATATATATATATATATATATATATATATACACACACACACTCGTATGTGTGCACGTGTCTTGTATGAAAATCTAGCCAACATGAAATATCTCTAACGAACATACGATTGATAACACTAAAAACTAAACTAATCACTGTTTTGAAATCATTTTATCATTATTTTAAACATCCGGCCTCATGTTTCTAAAGACAACTGGTTTTTTTTTTTATTCTCTATCGTTTATTTATTAGCGACAAAATTTTCCGAGTGATTTCTAAGATGGCTATATTACCCAGCAAGCATAGGTAGGTGGGTGGTTATCTCTTGTCACTGTGGGAATGGGATACGAGTGCTAATCAGTTGATTGTCAATTGACGTGGGAACTGGTCAGATGACTAGGACTACGTTGAAAACTTGAAATCACGGAGTGTAACGATTCCATTAACACACACAACAATAATTATTGCATGCCATTGCTATCAAGAATCAAATGGCATTGTGTAATACATGTCGGGTAAATGCAGCACAGTTAATCTTAGATTACGTCACCTAATGCAGTTGTAAACAAAAACAAAACATTATGTCGTAAAACTTCAGGTTCCCGCCTACCCATCTTTCGCATTGATACCAACAATATACATTGGGAGTCACTCAGTTAAACGCTCGACTACAGGATACGGTTAGCGTTTGTTTAGAAAAACATTCAACATAAATAAAATCCAACACTCACATGACTAGTGCAGATCAAATGGCCTTTGTTACTTCCACTATTAGCGTTAATGACCAGCGGGAAAACGTGCTTCACAACGTTACTCATCAACTGCTTGATGTTCACTGAGAGCTGAAAGTGAGACTAGCCACCGTGGCCATGCTGCTCCTCTCGCCGAGGTTGGGACTTTGAGTCTGATTCCTAGGGAGTTGGGAACTGCTGGCCCACAGCCACAAATGAAGGGGACGAACACGCATGATCCTATTGAGTACACCGGTTTTCAAACTTTAAAAACCCTTACTCTTGACATTGGATGTAGATTCGCGTACTGTGTTTCCTTCACTATACCATCAAACATACGTATTTGATAGAATTATAAATGCGTTTTCTTTCTTTGGTAAACCCAATTTTACAGGTCCTTCGCATGTTTCAATGGCTGGTTGTCTTTTGAAACGTTGCCAGGTTAGTTTTAGCGGTTAACCAAAGTCAACGACTGGATGCCCTGCCACTCGGATAAAGACACTGGCCATGATAGTTACGCTTTGGCTTTTACGTATATCATTATCATATTACCAGTCATATTTCCGGCATTCAGAGCCGAACCTTCATTAAGCATTTGCCAAATTTTCAATAGGCTACGCAATAGTATATCATAGACAGATCCAGTATACCGAAACATGTAGGCCTACATGTGTGTGTGTGTATATATATATATATATATATATATATATATATATATATATATATATATATATATATATATATATGTGTGTGTGTGTGTGTGTGTGTGTCTGTGTGTGTGAGTAATATATGAAATATTGATGTTGAATAGCGATAGACGGTAATTGAGAGACACGTCAATAAAGGCTGTGTCTCGTTTGAAAATGCAATGTGTAAAATCTTACTTCTGTTACATTAGGTTTCTTAAAGCTGCATATCACCAGTCACTACAATGCACTTACAAAGCTTTACCTAGGAATAAAGGGACAGAAATTGCGCCAGAATAGATGAGTATCTAACAAGCGGATACTAGGAAGGTATGAATTTCAAGTAAACATTGACTGGGTGTGAGGAAGTGGGATTTGTATAACGGGAGAAAGGGCTGATTGCGATAACTAATGAGGTTTACAGAGAGGAAAACCTAAACTTTTTTGCCTGGGAATTCTTTGGAACTGATGACAAGAACTCAAACGGATAAGCTGATAGGCTCACCTGACTCTCAGTAGTCTTGAACATATTTAAAAACAATTAAAGGATGCATTTATTACCAGTAAAGATATTGATACTCGTGCTCCTTCCAAACCTCCATCGTTAAGTCATCATAAGCTTATGGAAAACATTTATGAGAAACGAAATCAAAATATTTTGCAAAGAGTAGTGTAATTGCGCCCTAGGGAGCTTTTTCATATCATTACAGCGACCAAAACTGTGATATATTTCAACAGATTTTAAACATTGTAATTTAGTTATGTACATAATTTTGATGTGATGTTAGAATCTGACCTGTATTATTATTATTATTATTATTATTATGTAACCTACAACCCTAGTTGGAAAACCAAGATGCTAAAAGCCCAAAGGGCTCCAACAGGGAAAAGTAGCCCAGCGAGTAAAGGAAACGGGGAAATAAATAAACTACAAGGGAGTTAATGATCAATTAAAATGAAATATTTTAAGAATGGTAACATTAAAATAGATATTTTATAAACTATAAAAACTTCAAAAACAAGCGGAAGAGAAATAAGATATAATAATGTACCCGAGTGTACCCTAAGCAAGCGAACACGAACCCAAGACAGTGGCAGATCATGGTACAGAGGATATGGCACAATCCAAGACTAGATAACAATGGTTTGATTTTGGAGAGTCCTTCTCCTAGAAGAGATGCTTACCATAGCTGAAGAGTTCCTTCTACACTTACCAAGAGGAAAGTAGCAACTGAACAATGACATTGCAGTAGTTAATCTCTTCAGCGTAGAATTGTTTGGTAATCTCGGTGTTGTCAGGTGTATGAGGACATTTTTGAGGAAATTGAAAAATTCATGATGACTGCCTCTAGAAATCCTGATTTGAGAATTCATTATTCTAAAATAATTTATCTTGAAGGCCATTAATACCTAAATCGTAGTATTAGAGGTCATTGAGATTAGTCAATCATATTTCATTATTTTCCAAGGAAAAATAATGATTGAAAATTCATAAAATCTCTTATAATTTCTCAATTACTTTAAAAACAGATTTGGTTCAGAGTTTTAGAGATAGGTGAAAATAATTTTATCACTTATAGTCAACATCCCCCACTTTTGCAGCGGAAGTCCGACCCAATTCATCGGAACTTCCGCTCCTGGATGCTTATGATGGTTAGCTCTGAGTGAATTAGCAACAACATGATAAGTTTATCAGTACGGATTTACGTAATTGGTTCCGTTAGTCGATATTCCCTCCGCGCAGGATAATAAAACAGCCTTTATTTCCCAGAGGTGTAGCGTATACAACCATCTCCTATTAAGGGTGTATGTATTCAGTTATAGGTCTATCATTATGAAGATCTCAGCCCTAAATAAACACATATTACTATTTTAAATGTTATAGGATTACGTAAGTAGTCCCCCATAGAACATATTTGAAATAAAGCATGTTCGTATGCAGTCAGTTCCAATATTGATGTAATTACTCATCATAGACCTACATACAAAATTCTAATATACTTGTGAGATTAGGCCTACACACCAAATTATTATATTTTGAAGGCATAACAGGAAGTGAAAATAACTTGTAAGGCCGTGAGTTTACACCGGATAAATACGTTTTACGAATGGAAACAAATATGCGGGTTTAACTGAAGACCTAGGTCTACCTACTCTGCCTACCATCTCACCGAGAGTGTAAACGATAGCAATGGAATTGATTTAAGGAATATATTAAAATTTGGTAAAAAAAACATCTTTGTGCTTTAATTGAGAATGGTGATTATCAGGCGGTAATTATCATGACCCTGTGATTTAATTGCAGCAATTCGAATGCAGATGTTCATGAAGTCACCAACACGAGCAGGTGCACTTTAATTACCAAAATCTGCTCTCGCAACTCTGCATACATGATTTATGTTTCCTAACTGTTTTTGCATTTTAGGGAAATGTTTTCGATTTTGTTATTCCTTGTGATAATGTTCCGCGCTATGTTGGAATCTGCGCCGATTCCGAATCGGGTTGCGCGATGTTAGAATTCTTACTTTGTGCGGCAAAGTTGGATTGCAGTGTTGGTTTCCGGCGGGTGTTGATGCCTATATAAAGCACAATTTAGATAGATTGTGCATGATATATAAGTATTTTCTGGTTAGAGGAACTACGCAAGGATTGTTGAACCCAGGCATTGCTTTGATTTGATATTATACAAAAGTGCCTTTCATTGTAAGTTTGTTATTATTACTGATATCAATGATCAATGTTAAAATAAAACGATGGAAATTGATGGATTCTGGTAACATATTAAATGCATTTTTAACAATCTCAGAATAGAATGAAAAGGGAGTTATGTTGGTTAAGTATTTGTGTGTTAATTACATAGTAATTTATAGCAATAGATAGTTGAAGTTTGCATGAAGGGTGGATATATGAATTGAGGTGTCCTTTACAGAGAGGTTGTACTGTATGTGCATGATCAGAGTGTTCTTGTATGTTAGCTGTAATGTGATGGATGTTTTGTTGGTTTGTAACGACTAATTGCATTACATTTAATGTGAGAAACTACCAGTAGATTGTATATCCTTTCTTGACTTCCCCACATCAAGATGTGGTTATTATTGCCACAAAATTTTTTTGTAATTTATGACAATTGATGGTGTGTTAAAAGGTGCTTTGAATCATTATAAAATTAACATACACACTGTCTAAAAAATATCAAATGCATAAAAAAATGATATTAGTTAATTAACTACAACACCCTCCCCATTGTTTGTGAATTAGAGGCTGACATTCAACAATTCTAAGTGGCCTAAACACAGTGACAGATAGGGGTGGCAATTCCATACTACAATAACACGCCTTGGAAACAAATTAAACACACATAATGGCCTGATCACTGCATATACGACGAGGAGATCACCCCCATAGAACCTAATACTGTTAACACACCTATTGCCATATAAGGTAAACGAGTCAGTCGGCGTATTACGTGAATCTGTTTCACTCCACAGCAACCAAAATACGATTCCAACTTGGTCGCGCGATCTGGGAATCTTCACATTGTGCAGCGCCAAATGAGAATATTCCAACACGGTGCAGATTCTGAGATGGGTCGCAACAATAATATGTTAATTACTGTGCAAGATCTTTAACACTTCTATTTCACCTTAGGCAGTAGGCTGGCCAGCGCACCAGCCACTCGTTGAGTACTACTGCTAGAGAGTTATGAGTCCTTTGACTGGCCAGACAGTACGACATTGGATCCTTCTTTCTGGTTACGGTTCATTTTCCCTTTACCTACACATGCACAGAATATTCTGGCCTATTCCTGACATATTCTGTTCTGTCCTCATACACCTGATAACACTGAGATTACCAAACAATTCTTCTACTGCACTGTAATTGTTCAGTGGCCACTTCCCTCTTGGTAAGGGTAGAAGAGACTCTTTAGCTATAGAAAGCAGCTCTTCAAGGAGAAGGACATTCCAAAATCAAACCATTGTTCTCTAGTTTTGGGTAATGCCTTAGTCTCTATACCATGGTCTTCCACTGTCTTAGTTTAGAGTTATCTTGCTTGAGGATACACATGGGCACACTACTCTATCCCATTTCTCTTCCTCGTGTTTTGTTAAAATTTTTATAGTTTATATTGGAAATGTTTATTTTAATGTTGTTACTGTTCTTAGAATTATTCATTTTTCCTTGTTTCCTTTCGTCACTGGGCTATTTTCCCTGTTGGAGCCCTACTTTTCCAACTAGGGTTGAAACTTATAATAATAATAATAATAATAATAATAATAATAATAATAATAATAATAATAAATGTGAAACAACCATTTATGATATTAAAGAAAATGAAAAAGAGAGATTTATAGGTGTGGTCGCAACGTATCAGGGAGTGGTGCTTCCGCTGCAAAGGTGGATAAATAATGGTATAGCGACAGGCAAGATGCCTGCTCTTGTTTTCAAACTCAAACAGTTGGGAGTGGGTGGTTCTTTTCTTAGCATCATTGTTGAATTTTTAAGTAATAGATTTAAGAGCTGGTGATGGGCACCATAGTGAGTGTAGGACTGTAACATCTGGTGTTCCCCAGAGTGGTATTTTCGCGCATTATTTTACATACTGAATATATATATGTGGTTTGGTCCAGACTGTTTCTTAATGTAGAGAACAAGGTTGTTCAGACGCCCAAGAACATTGGATTAATTTCAGGAGTTCTGTTGGAGCTATTTCCATAGTTGAAATAGTGAGTGGACGGAGACATGTAGTTTTCATTTTTTGCCCATCCTTGGTTATAGATGTTCATAGTCAGTGGTTCTGTGTTAATTGTTGATTCCCATACACATGCCTGAAAATATACTAT
>NC_090768.1:24490677-24495677 GCF_036898095.1 Palaemon carinicauda
TTACTTTTCCGTAGTTGGTAAGAGTTACGCATAAAAGTTCATCGCAGTGTTAAACGTTGGGGTTAGTTTAGCCTTCGAGCTTTAATGGATTACAGGTTTAACTACAATTAAAGTTTATGTGTAAGAAAATGTGTAAGAATTTGAAACTATTATTCCTCATATGAACCATTAAGAAGAGGGATGCTCCAGGGAAGTGCACTACAGTAGACCTAATCTTATTTTGTATCTGCACTATTGATCTATCAAAAGAATTACACAAACATGGATTAAATTTCAAGCTATTTTCGGAAGATACAGCTGAGAACTTTAAACACGTCCTTTAATGGTATTAAGGAATGGCTGACTATCAAACAGCTAAATTTTAAGATGAGACTGAGTTTATGGTTATAAAAAAGGGAAAATTTAAGAAAATCATGAAAACATCTAAGAAAATACCAATGGCAACTTAGTGACCTACAGTAATACTCAAATGAATAATATAATAAGAATCACCGGATATCATTTTAAACACATTGCTTTTGTAAACAAATATCGGGATCAGTGTTCTGTAAAAAAACATAATCAACTACGCCATTATTAGGACTGATTGCAGAAACTATATCATTTACAACCTACCCAAAGTATATATTTAGAAGTTTAAAAAACGTAAAAAACAAAGGAGCAAGATTGATAAAAGATGGTCCACCCAGAAAAAGTAACCCCTGTACCGAAGGAACGGCTCTGGGTGCCTATTTAAGCTAAAATAAGTTATAAGAAGTGTGCAACAAAGCTCCAAAATTATCAGAACTGGACGTGCAAAATGTTTAAGGGAAGTGCTATACATCGTAGTCAATAAATCACGTCGATATGAGAATAGTTATCTATTCTTCTAAGTCATTGAAACCAAGATGTACCTCAACGGCGGGGTCTAGAGCTTTCAAATATGTAGCCCCAAGATTGTATAACAAGCTCTCACTAGATATCATTAACGACTATGATATAACGGCTTTCATGATGTTGAAGAAACGTGGATTTCACAATTAACGCTAATTATGATTATGATTCTTTTAATACTAAAGCATCAACACGGCAAACGAATCTTGAAGATTCTGCAGGGATTTTTCATGTCAGGACCAGGAACGCAGCCCTTAACGTAAAGCAAAGTAAATAAATTTATATATATATATATATATATATATATATATATATATATATATATATATATATATATATATATATAAAACATACAAATATACAGTAAACACACACAAACACACACACGCACACACAAACACACACACACACATATATATATATATATATATATATATATATATATATAAAACATACAAATATACAGTAAACACACACACACACACACACACACACATATATATATATATATATATATATATATATATATATATATATATATATGTATATATATACGTATATATATACACACACACACACACACATATATATATATATATATATATATATATATATATATATATATATATATATATATATATATATCATTATTTGCCAAGCTACAACCCTAGTTGGTAAAGCAGGGTGTGTGTGTGCGTGTGTGTACATTTGCAAATTAGCTAGCTAGGGTAGTTAGAATGGAGAAAAAACATAAGCTATTGGCATATTCATCTTTTAACTATTGAATTGTTAATGAACCCCTTTGCAGTAAAACTTCCACATGCCATTCCATACAGGAGGCTCATCAGCAGCACATCAAAACAACCTACGTAAGTTGTTCCCTTCACCCGTCATTCGTTCATATCTCATAGCATCGTTGTTCTACCCATTTGAGTGCTGTATCGTTTGCTGGTCTTATATCCACGTCTGAACAGATAGACCCCATAGTCCATTTCTTTTAGCGATGCATATTTGCACCGACTCGCGGCGGTGCCCTTTTAACTCGGAAAAGTTTCCGGATCGCTGATTGGTTGGACAAGATAATTCTAACCAATCAGCGATCAGGAAACTTTTCCGAGCTAAAAGGGCACCGCCGCGAGTCGGTGCAAATATGCATCGCTAAAAGAAATGGACTATAGTGGGCAGCTGTGGAAGATGTGATTCGTTGTTTGGATTAGTTCCCTACAGGGGCGTTCAACACCATTTACGTAACCCCATCTCGGGATGTTATTCCCTGTCCTACCTATTATTGGTTCTTCCTCTATTCAAGATGACCCATTTCCTCAGGGCAAGGGTTAGGGGTTTGGGACAGCCTATATGTCTACCTGCTGAGTCATCAGCAGCCATTGCTCGGCCTTCCTTGGTCCTAGTTTCGGTGGAGAGGGGGCTCGGACGCTGATCATATGTAATATGGTCAATCTCCAAGGCATTTTCCTGCTAGGTAGGGCAATGTCACTGCGCCTTGCCTCTGCTATTCATGATTGGCCTTTAAACCTTTAAATATACATACATGCGTACATATATAAATGTTATTATATGACATACTGTATAACTATGTATGCCATGTAGTGCCTAAATACAATGATAGAGATGATAGTTACCGATAAAGATAGATTTTTATCTATACTTATATGATTTATAACTGAAATATAATAAGATACTTTTCTACCCTAATTCTAATGCTATTGGGTTTCTGCAGTTCAATGCACATCATTTATTAATTAAAGTCAGGACATGTGAGTCCGTTTTGGAACACGAATGCCAATTATTATTCAACACGTAAACTTATTCAAAACATTTAGATAAGGCAGCGGGACTTTTTCTACATTGCAGGAGTCTCTCTCTCTCTCTCTCTCTCTCTCTCTCTCTCTCTCTCTCTCTCTCTCTCTCTCTCTCTCATGTGATACCTAAAGAGTTTACTCTGACTATAAGATGGATACGAACTGTGATAATAAGGTGGGCGGAAAGTGTGGTCCTGAACGGCCCAGCGAGGAGGAAATATCACGAAATCTGCAATGGCTGTTCCAGGTTTGGTGCTGGGACAAGTCAGCACAGTAAAGATGGAAGGATCCTGGAACATATCAATGGAATGCATTAGATATCTGGAGACTAAAACTGTAAATTTCAACATTTTGGAAATTTCCAGAACGGTTTAAGTTCTACATTCCCTTAAACAAAAGTAAAAAAAAGGTTGCTAATAGGCTGATAATGGTATATGATAGGTATTACTAATATAACCTCAGCTTATTAGTAAATATAGCTATTGATGGATTAAATAATAGGTAAAACAATTCTTTCCTTCATTAGATTACATGTGAAGGCTTCCAAAATAACAGTACCCAAAATGAAAAGTATTACACGATTTCACGATGAAATATGGAAGATTAGCAAGTGAAATATATAAATCATATCGATGCATGCAAGCCAGATATTGTATAAAATTGCCATTTACTTGAACAACAAAGCAATTATTACAAAAACATTATGTTCTAAAACTATATTTGTTCAACTTTGAACGTCCACCTGCTAACATTACGTGGAATTAGATAATCACTTCTACAATCACCAAAGGTAGATATCAACTAAGTGGCAAAAAACATGAAAGATTCCATTACTTCTGCTATCAAAAACACATTAAGAATTCTCTGGCTGAAACGACCTAGATAAAAATTAAGTTTTTCTCTTAATGTGACAAGAGTATTAGAGTCCTACTAATAGTCCAGCGTAGGATTATGTACTAAACAAGTCTAAACAAAATCGTTCTTGTCAAAAATATTTAAAAGGACTAAAGATAAATTTCGGAGACAATAAAATCATGCCTATTTTACGGGTCATATGCAATAACCTATAAATAACTATCAACAAAGGACAGCCTCACTATGTACTGTAGATGTAAACAAAATCGTTCTTGTCAAAATCACTCTAAAATTAATAAAAATGAATTTTGGAGATAATAGAACCAAGCTTATTCTACGGGTCATATGCAATAACTATCAACAAGGGACAGCCTCATTACGTAGATCAGACGAAAAGCAATAAAAAACCTCAAATATTAAATATGTATTATAATATTGATAACTTACAGCATGGTCAAAGGAAGTTGCGTTGATCACCATGAAGTTCTTGAGGTTATACTTGTAAGGGGCGTAATTTCCATGCCATGCCACCACGTCGAAGGGGGAGTGGTTCTGCAGGGCTTCGAACAGGTGCCCCTTCGGGAAGGGATAAGACATTTCAGTATCAGAGTTTCAAAGGGGAGAGACAAAATAGATATCTGACTCTGCATGGAAAATGAAATTAAGACAGATTAAAATAATATTCCATTCTCTTCCATGGACCAAACAAGAAATAAAGGAAATATTTTATTTGTGAAGCAATTTAGAGTAATACGCCAAGAATCATTAGACTTGGCTCCTATCATTGGATTTCAAATCCCTCTCAAGTACTTGACAGCGTTAAATCCAAAATTTAGAAGCTTCTTGAAAGTACTGCAAATACAATGGTTTCGCAATTCTCATGACGTTTTTTTTCACTGTTATAAGTTTGTTGTTTTTGTTTTTACTATCGTTAAAGAGTTTAAGTAAATTACCAAGTCAAGGGGGTTTGACGTTGCTCGTCATGTGATTTTTTTTTATTTTTTTTTTAGGAATAATGTCCAGGTTTTGTGCGGCCAAAAAAAAAAAAAATAAAAAAACAGCAACAACAACAACAACAACAACAACAACATTTGAAGGGGTACTATAAATAGGACCCGTGAATTTATCACCTTTGACAATCAGGCAATACATTCGTAAATTATCTTTGAAAAACTGGAGAGAAATTCCTAGAGGAGAAACGCCATGGGGGGGGGGGGGAGGGTGTGAGAATGCTCTTCATGAATTATTCTCATTACCTGATACTTTGAAATGACCTTGTAATCCTTGACCTCTCTGTCCTCGAACCATGCCACAGGAGTAAGAAAATCTCTTGGGTTTGCTAATCCATTGGCACCTGGAAATTAAAAAAAAAATATTTGTGATCTGTGTAAGGTGAATTACATCATATTCGATTTATAGGAAAAAGGAAAATATTTTACAAATTTCTCACTA
>NC_090768.1:24500677-24503177 GCF_036898095.1 Palaemon carinicauda
CTAGCAAAAATACATCCTCTCTGACAGAATTTCGATTTTCAAATTGTGGTTTGGCACCTTTAGATATATTACAGGACCCCAGCAAGGTAAAAGTCCAAAAGAATAAATGCTTCGGATATGAAAAGCTAAACTTATCTATATAAATATGGAGACTACAAATGCTGGCTGATTTGTGGCCATCCATGGACAATCTGATGGCTGTTACGCCATGTAAGATTCAATGATACTGACAAAATGGCACAGTTTTCTCTAGCCCGGACATCAAGAAAGTCCTTTCCGAATGCAATGTTTTATAAACAAAACAAAACAGATAATTAACCCATTGTGTCACGTAGGTTGCTAGTAAGATTCAAAAAGGGTTCTTAGAAATTTGGCTGACAAAAAAGTGAAAAATTTTTCTTCGGAAATTATCAAGTAGGCCTAATTTGATATATATTTTTTTTTCTAAAACTGTGTATGAGGAACTGTTGATGAGTTACGTATGAGCTGCATAAAGCTAAAAAATTCTCAAAGTTTTAGTTACATAAGCTGGTTAAGTGTATCAAGGATATAGCCTAGCTAAGTAGCGTTCACTTTAAGACCAATTAAGGTTTAAAGTAATTAACAAAGTCATGTGTCTTATGATCTAAGCCACTGCGATCCACATATATAAATACAATTTCCCTATCAAATGGAACGATTATAGGTTAGATACTTCTCTACAATATTTACCGACTCTCAAACTAGAAATTACAAGGGCAGTAGTTACTCACCTATAGGTCCCAAATTCGGAAGAACAAAGTGGTTATCATACACTTCAAGAATGTACCCTCGCGTTGGTCCATTAACATCGACTTTGAATCTCATTCCCTGTTGAATAACACAGATTTCGTTGGGTTCGACGAGCAGACGGCCAAATTCCGTGGTGATGTTCAATGCTCCTTGCTGGGGAACTGTGAAGAGAAAGCGATTCTATTAAATTATTATTATTATTATTATTATTACTACTACTTGCCAAGCTACAACGCTAGTTGGAAAAACAGAATGCTATAAGCCCAGGGGGCCCGACAGGGAAAATAGCCCAGTGAGGAAAGGAAACAAGGAAAAATAAAAACGTTTTAGGAACAGTAACATTAAAATAAATATTTTCTGTATAAACTATAAAAACTTTAACAAAACAAGAAGAGAAATTAGATAGAATAGTGTGCCCGAGTGTACCCTCAAGCAATAGAACTCTAACCCAAGACAGTGCATGGAAGACCATGGTACAGAGGCTATGGCAATACCCAAGACTAGAGAACAATGGTTTGATTTTGGAGTGTCCTTCTCCTTGAGGAGCTGCTTACCATAGCTAAAGAGTCTCTTCTATCTATACCAAGAGGAAAGTTGCCACTGAACAATTACAGTGCAGTAGTTAACCCCTTGGATGAAGAAGAGTTGTTTGGTAATCTCAGTGTTGCCAAGTGTATGAGGACAGAGGAGAATCTGTAAAGAATAGGCCAGACTATTCAGTGTGTGTAGGCAAGGGGAAAGTGAACCGTAACCAGAGAGAAGTATCCAATGAAGTACTGGCTGCTCAGTCAAAGGACCCCATAACTCTTTAGAGAAGCCACGCATTACTCAGATAAGATAGATTTCTTTATGATGTATACAAATCTTTTGTGAGGAACTGTGAAAATGATGAAATACTTTATCTATAAAGACTTCTCTTGAAACTGCATTCAAGAATGACATTATTCTGAGACAAATTTCTGTTGTTTTAATTAGAGTTACTTACTGCTGATATATGAACAAGGGTATATCATTTTAACGGTAATTTTTATCTTAAAGTTATAATTAATATATATCTGATAAATCACATTCTCATACAACTTTTCTGCGGAATACATAACTGGCAGGCTTCCGTTACTAAAACACATTCTGAAAAAACATGTCCTTATGTTAACAACGAAAAGAAATGCACGTGTGATCTTGATACATTTAAGAATTTCACAATAAAAGTGTGGTTTATCGCACACACTCCTTTACTTTATCGTCAATTTTCTAGATACCGGAATGAGGAACATTGGTGTTAATGGAAGTTACCTTGTAGATTATGATACCGCTGGGGGTAAAAAAAAAAAAAAAAAAAAAAAAAAAAAAAAAAAAAAAAAAAAAAAAAAGGAGTCCGGGGAGAGATTTCTGAAGAATCTTAATAAGACAGACCATTCAAGGTATTAATGAGTGAACCTTAGAGTTAGTCATATCCAAAAAAAAAAAGGAACTAAATACAGTATTATACATTAAAAAACGACTCTTAAGAACCTATTCAATCAATATAAATTAAATGAACATGATGAGACTGCCCAAGATAGAGTTCTCTGAGGACAGAGGGTCTTCTTCTTCTTCTTCTTATTCTTCGTCTTTATCTGCATCTTTTCCCACTTTTATGTGGGGTTGATGTTTCTAGCCAGCGTTCTCCATCTACCTCTGTCCTACACTTCATCACCATTTCTGGGGACAGAGGGTATAAAGAGGAAAT
>NC_090768.1:24505677-24513177 GCF_036898095.1 Palaemon carinicauda
CACTAATTCTCCCCTTGAATACCATGTCAGTGAGAAATGATATGATCATATCACAATTGAATGGCTAACAACAAATTGCCGCACGTACTATGTGGGACATTTTCCGCTTGTTTTAGTAAGTAGTGTAATTATTTCCCCCCTGGAAGCTTCAAATTTCCCCCCGGGGGAAATTTCCCCCAGGTTGGGAACCACTGGGCTAGACAGTACTACATTGGATCCTTCTCTCTGATTACGGTTCATTTTTCATTTGCCTTCACACATACCGAATAGTTTGGCGTATTCTTTACATATTCTCATCTGTACTCATACACCTGATAACACAGATTACCAAACAATTCATTCTTCATACAAAAGGGTGGCCACTTTCTTCTTGGTAAGGGTAGAAGAGACTTATAGCTATGGTAAGCAGCTCCTCTAGGAGAAGGTCACTCCAAAATCAAACCATTGTTCTCTAATTATGGATAGTGCCATAGCCTCTGTACCATGGTCTTCTGCTGCCTTGGATTAGAGTTCTCTTGCTTGAGGGTACACTCTGGCACACTATTCAATCTTATTTTTCTTCTTCTCGTTTTGTTAAAGGTTTTATAGTTTATACAGGAAATATTTATTTTAATGAAACTGCTCTTGAAATATTTCATTTGTCCTTGATTCCTTTCCTCACTGGGCTATTTTCCCTGATGGAGCCCCTGGGCTTATGGCATCCTGCTTTTCCAACTACGGTTGTAGCTTAGCAGGTAATAATAATAATAATAATAATACCACATTTAACACCCACACATGTTTAGTCCATCAATTAATAATAATGGTAAGCTGAAAGTGGAAAATATCATAGTTAACCTAGAAATTACCTAATCAAATATTAATAATGTTAAAATGTAAAAGCAAGTTTGACCTGGAAATGGCTGCACAGAATGACAAAGGCAAATATTACGCCGCTACTGTTCACCATTTGGGAGGAGTTCTTATGACAGGGACAAACAGACAGACAGACAGACTAACACAAGCATTTTCTGTTTTATAGTATAGACATGAAAATAATCTAAACTTTTATTTCTATAAGTTTAAGGAAAAAACACTTCTCTGCTTTAAGCGGAATGAAATCGTCAAAAATCAATTTAATCGTTTAAAAAAGAATAAAATTTTAGAAACTTACTCAACTCGATTAACAGAGTATATCAAGAAAAGATTCTAGTACCTATGAGGAAGTCCCCATCGCTATTATACATAGCAGAGTCCCCCATGGAAGTATTGCACACGTAGACGTGGATGGCACAGCCATGTCGTGAGAGGGGGTCCCCGGCTCCACACACCGTCCGGAATCCACTCACGAAATCGGTGGGTTCTGTCGGAATGTCAAAGGGATTCCACCGCAGCTGCAAATACGAACATGAGAGATTATGGAGTTATAGGGAAATGTGACTATACAAAACTGAATACAGTCAAGTGGAAATATGTTTTAATAGTGTGACGGGCCGAGAGAAGGTTGCGACTCAAAGACAGGTTGAAAGTAACTGAGTGAGTTTAATATAGAACACTCTCCTTTATATACAAAAGCTCAAAGCAACAAGAATTTTCATGTTCAAAAACAGACACCGTTACCATGAGAAGAACAGACATGTTTATTCAGGCTCTTTTTAGTGCGAGGGAAGAGCGAAGATAAAGGCATAACATATACACAAAACGAACTATGTACGATCGTGTGACACACGGTTTGTACAATAGTATCAATCAACTGCCATTATTATTATCATTGTTAATATTACGAGGCAATCCTAGATGGAAAACTAAAGAGCTGAAATTTAAAATACTCCAATAATGAAATCGATAATTTCGAAAAAAAAGAAGTTAAGAATACAGTTTGTGGGAGCGTTAATAATAGGAATAAGATGATTAAAAATGTGCAATATGAATCAATACTGGTGTGAGATTGTTCAACAAAGCGAGGAACACTACCCAAACTGGCCACAGCTGGAACAAAGTTTTTAAAAAACTGTATGGCACTGAACATTACAAAATAGACGACAAGACTTAAGAATGCTAGCTTATTTCGTATTATAGGATGGAGTTATTTTCCGGAAAGGTCTGGTTGCAATAGATCGTCACAATTACGAAAAATGATAGAGATGGCACACATTCAACGGCCACACTTCAATTCCCTAAAAATCGTTAGCCAAACATATCTGTCATATATTTTTAGTTTTAACCCCCTCTTCTCTTCTGGATCGTCTGCTTGTTAAAATTTACCCTTATTCAGAGAATAATTTATATCCAAATGGCATTTACATAATGATACCTGCATCGAAGCTAAAATAGTTATGATTCGAATCTAGGTATCAGATAAAGATACAGATGTATACATACGACTTATCCATCCGGCTTTCAACTACATTCATTATCCCACCACTCAACCTTCCTATCCACAGGTAATGTTTCAAGTAGACATTAAGTATGCAAAAGAAAAATGTAGTAATTTATTGTACACTCGCCTGCAAACATATTGCTACCAGTTTCAATATGTTTTGGTATCTTGTAAAAATTGATGAAAAATGAGTAACTATCAACTTTTTTTCTTGGCAGAGAATTATCTCGTACCATATCAGTGACAATAATTAGAGTTCAATCAGTACAAAACGAATCTGCTTTGAGTGTGTACTCATTCCACGCACTAGCTTTACTCATTAGGCCTAGGGTTTATATAAATATTAAGGCAGAGAATCTTTCAGATGCTAGGCCTAATCTTATGATGCTGTATTGTAGCATTTGTAAATCATTTGTGATAAAAATTCCCTAACATTACTTGAATCTTGCCTAGTGTTCCATTTGTGCCAACAGTAAAGACTGCCTTGTTCATCCGAGGAAAAAGTTTTCTCGTCACAGATCACTTTTTTTCCAGAATTCGGCGGGCTTGGGGTAGTATTCTGAGGCAAAAGAGAGCCTTTCCTGATGGTGTCTGTCTGTCAAAAATGGTTTCCTTTCTGGTTTGAAGGGGTGAATGGCAGCTCTATGTAATCTTCTTCGGATAGTATCTGTCGAAACATGAAGATTTAGTTCCCTTTTAATTACTTGTGTTAGTTAATGGACGACGACGAGCAAAATCGACAATCAATTCGTCTTCTCCCTGGGTAGTGAGATTCGGTTTACCTTGGCCCTGCATTTGGTTCACAATTCCCAATTCAGCTTTCCAATTCATCCATTGATATACTGTTGTTTTGTGTTGCTTAATTGTCACACTATATTTGTTTTCGGTATGTTGGCCTTGTGCACATTTATGATGGAACTGTGCAATGCTAGAAAATTATGTTCTCTTCTATTATGAGCCATATCAATGTATAAAAACTTGACCTTGTTCCACTTAATCAGCTGACTGGGTTACTAATTATCACCTGTTTTACGTCAATCTGGTGACGTAATAGTTCGAAATAAAAACTATAATAATGATGGATATTTTAATGAAAAAAAGAGTAGACTAACTAAATTATATGTAAAACTACATGGAAATAATTAAAGGTAACGATGATAAATATAAGGGAACATATAATAATTAAATTAAAAAAATAATTTCGTGTCTTACAATTTATGATAGATTCTAATTTGTTCGTCCCTATATGAACAAAAAGTTTCATAGTATTTCATGTTGTTTCTCGTTTTTCTTGAATTGTATAAATATGACAATGATTTTTTATTGTGAAAAAATTAAATCATCGTATATAATTGATTTTAGAAATATTCCCAAGAGAAAAAGTAAAATATGTACGAATATAATAAAGAAAATAGTTGACAACCATTTGAGAGAAAATTTTCGAACAAGGTAGCGATTTCTTTCCAGACGAGTGTGCCAGAGCCCAGTATAATCGAAACAGATGAAACAAATAGAAGGATTTTGATGATAAGACATTTGAGAGACCTCACCTGGTTTGGATTAGGATGCCTCTTTCCGAACTCACTCAGGAAATGAGGATGTTTCATAGGAGCAAAAGGTGTGTGAACAACACATGGTCGAATCCTGTACAACCAAGCTCGTTTGTTACTCTCCCGGGGAGCTGTTGACAGAAAAAAGAATAAAATTACTCACCAGCTGACACAAATAGGTTACCGTAGTCGGTGTATAGTGAGGAAAGGTGACTTATTGGATTTTTTTTAAAAGGTGGAACTTGTGTGTAAACCGTTCTAAAAAAAAAATTCCTAGTTAAAAGTGTAGTTGGTTTGGGTGTTCTAAAACTTAGCAGAGAATGTAAATTTCATGGTTTCAATTACATGAGTCTGGTTAGATTCAATAAACTCCAGGGATCTCAAACATATGGTACTGGTTAAAGCTTTGAACAAATGAGGTTGTGACGGGCCGAGAGAAGGTTGTGACATAAGGACAGTATGAAAGCAACTGAGTGAGTTTATTATCGAACACTCTCCTTTATATACAAAAGCTCAAAGCAACAAGAAATTTCATGTTAAAAAACAGACACTGTTACAGATGAGAAAAACAGACATGTTTATTATGGTTCTTTTTAGTGCGAGGGAAGAGCGAAGATACAAGCATAACATATACACAAAATGAACTATGTACGATCGTGTGACACACGGTTGGTACAGGGTCGAGTCAGAAGTTCAGAACTAAAGCTTTAAATCACTGGCATTTATGACACATCATAACGAAGTGATATCTCTGATACAAAAATGAAGTTATTAACCTGATAAGGAAAAGATGATGGCCATGCCATAGTAGCCAGATAATTTCTTAAACGTTGAACTGAAGTTAAAAAAAATAAAAACTTCGAAGACTTGCTTGAATTATTTTATCGTAGAAGGCAGCAGTTATCATCGATGTGAGAAATTATTTCGAAAATTGCTCTCCCTCGTAGAGAAACCTTAATTAAAAGTATACATTAACAAACAGAAATCGAAGGAGTAAAAAGCGCAATGGTAAAGTTCTTATCTGTCCAGCGTGCATTTTAAAATATAAATGTAACCAAATAGAAAGTGAATGATGTTTTCAGTAAATACAGAAATAGAACATTATAATTAAATTTCCCTGTAAATAATTTAAATAATGGATTTTGAATTACTTGGTATCATAATCCGCTGTTAATGTATAGTAAGGTTCAACGTATGGAACACCCTAAAAAAAAAAAAAAAAAAAAAAAAAAAAAAAAAAAAAATATTCCAAACACTGACATCATCGAATTTTACAAAACTAAATATATGGAAATTATTTTACGAGTCACAACTAAAATTTGCAGGTACAGTTGGCTTCATTAATTCCGGTACACTTCTTGGGAAGCTAAGGAGACGTTAGTGTACCGGAATCAATGAAGCCAACTGTACCAGCTAACTTGATTACATACAGTACCTGTAAATGCAGTTCCGGACAGTTGCTCGGCATATAGTCCATAAGGGCACACCTGTGGGTTATTTTGACCTTCGGGCAGGGCTCCCGGCAGGGCTTCCGTCGCCAATTCAGAGCCGAATCCGCTCAAGTACTGAAAGACAGTAAGGACATGTCAATACAATAGGATCTTGTTTAAGGAAAAGAGCCAGATTTGCAAACAAATTGGAAAAGTTTCATTTAAAAACTGAGCTTTTGAAATATAAATATTTACCTTCATTTGTTATGAGAATGTCTTTAGCTATTAAAGAAAAATACTCAGGTCAGCTTTCGTTCATGGATTTATTATTATTATTATTATTATTATTATTATTATTATTATTATTATAATTTACTATTACTAATATTGTTATTATTATTATTATTATTATTATTATTATTATTATTATTATTACTTGCTAAGCTACAACCCTAGCTGGGAAAGCAGGATACTATAAAACCAAGGGGCTCCAACAGGAAAAATAGCTCAGTGATGAAAGGAAATAAGAAAAAATAAATATTTCAAGAACAGTAACAATATCAAAATAAATATTTCCTATATAAACTATAAAAACTTGAACAAAACAAGAGGAAGAGAAATAGGATAGAATAGTGTGCCCAAGTGTACCCTCAAGCAAGAGAACAACCCCAAGACAATGAAAGACCATGGTATCCGATAACATCATATTTTCATTTGAAGGTTCCTAATTCATACTTCATCTCTCACTCCCCACCCAACTCTCTCTCTCTCTCTCTCTCTCTCTCTCTCTCTCTCTCTCTCTCTCTCTCTCTCTCTCTCTCTCTCTCTCTATATATATATATATATATATATACATATATATATTAATAACTATAATAAAAGTTATTATTATAATCAATACCATTATTATCATTATCACAAGAAAAGGGCTGAGAAAAAGAAACAAGCGAAATCGTTTGGGGGTAACGACATATTGTTTAATCACCTGTGAAAAAAAAAATCAAATAGTAATGATAAATAAAAACATAGAATGATGTAATAACGAAGAATAGTCTTATTTCTTTCATATACATAACTAAGGATTAGAAGAAACGTTATCTGCATCTTGGACATATCAACGGCAAATTTACGTCCAAAATTTGAGCTATTGCCCGTGACGTGTACTAAAAATCAAACTTTCATCACGTTGTTGTAACTTTTCCTGTGTTTGCAGTGTTGCCACGACATTCCTCTTGGTTACGAATCTGACAGTTGGTCAGGTCTATATATATGATAGAGAGAATATTCATTTATTATTATTCTTTTGAGAAACAAGAGGCTTCGTTCTTCAGATTGGTATTAAAAGGCAGTGTGACTCCTTGATGGTTTGACAAGCGTATGTCGACGTATCTAAAACGTTGGTACATATTGAAGTAACGTTTTTTTTTTATCTAAACATATACATAGCGTATTCATTAAATTAAACCTATACTCAACTTACTAGCAGTGTATTTAGAGCATTTTGTTAACTTATAGATAACTTAAACCAAAGAATGCTTAGTCATGTATATTAGGTGTAGATATACAGACAGTATATCAAAGTACATAACAAAAGAATTTCTAGACTATGTATTTTGATTTTGATTTATGTTGATTTATTTATATTTGTAAACATGAATTCATATCTATATTTTTTTTTATTTTTGTAAATAGAATAATTACACAAAAATGTAAATGAATAAAATGTAATTTTATTTTTATAATAAAAGAAAAAAAAAGTATGATGTCACCTTTTACAGCTTATGCCAAACGTTAGTCTACCTTATGCATAACACACTGAAGAGTATTATTGACGATCAAGTGTCAAACTACGTAAAGGCTGCAGCTCGACGATTCAAGTTATAACCGCACTAAACATTGCAGTATCAACATTTTTGTCATGCTTCATGACAGAGTTTACCATACATGCCAAACTGCCTTCGCTTTCCTATCCATGGCCTCGCCCAGTTCTTTCTTCTCCCGGCCCCACTGACTCATAACTGTATTGTCAATCTGATGTCACGTTAATACTGAAGGACAGATTATAGTATAGGTAATCTCTTGCTCACCACAGAATGTTGAGGAGTACTGAAGGGTTCCTCCTGTGAATCCCATTTCCCTATACAAATGAAGTGTATCTTAA
>NC_090768.1:24525677-24530677 GCF_036898095.1 Palaemon carinicauda
CTCTTTACTCATTGCCCAGATAGGTGAAGAATAAATGCCTTCGATTTCCCTGGGGAATCTGATGAAGTGAGGACTCGCGGCACTGAAATCTCTTTTGAAATCTAGAAGGACACTGACGAACTAAGGAAAAGAGACAATGAAATGAAAGAAACAGATAATCTAATGAAAGAAAATCGTGAAAACTAGAAGACAGGAGAGAACAACGAAGAGGAGCCTCTAATGCCAGAGGTAAGACACCTAAAAATAGAGAGCCTCTAATGCTAGAAGTAAGGTACCTCAAAATATAGATTGAAGACCTTCTAATGCTAAAAGTATGGAACCTAGAAATATATGTCAGAGAACTTCTAATGCTAGAAGTGTGGGAGCTAAAGAGAGAGGTCAAAGAACTTCTAATGTTAGAGGTGTGGGAGCTATAAAGAGAGGTCAAAGAACTTCTAATGCTTGAGGTAAGGGAGCTGAAAAGAGGTCAAAGAACTTCTAATGCTAGAGGTGTGGAAGCTAAAAAGAAGTCAAAGAACTTCTAATGCTAGAGGTGTGGGAGCTAAAAAGAGGTCAAAGAACTTCTAATGCTAGAGGTGTGGGAGCTAAAAAGAGGTCAAAGAACTTCTAATGCTAGAGGTGTGGGAGCTAAAAAGAAGTCAAAGAACTTCTAATGCTAGAGGTGTGGGAGCTAAAAAGAGGTCAAAGAACTTCTAATGCTAGAGGTGTGGGAGCTAAAAAGAGGTCAAAGAACTTCTAATGCTAGAGGTGTGGGAGCTAAAAAGAGGTCAAAGAACTTCTAATGCTAGAGGTGTGGGAGCTAAAAAGAGGTCAAAGAACTTCTAATGCTAGAGGTGTGGGAGCTAAAAAGAAGTCAAAGAACTTCTAATGCTAGAGGTGTGGGAGCTAAAAAGAGGTCAAAGAACTTCTAATGTTAGAGGTGTGGGAGCTAAAAAGAGGTCAAAGAACCTCTAATACTTGAGGTGTGGGAGCTAAAAAGAGGTCAAAGAACTTCTAATTCAAGGGGTGTGGGAGCTAAAAAGAGGTCAAAGAACTTCTAATGCAAGGGGTGTGGGAGCTAAAAAGAGGTCAAAGAACTTCTAATGCAAGGGGTGTGGGAGCTAAAAAGAGGTCAAAGAACTTCTAATGCAAGGGGTGGGGGAGCTAAAAAGAGGTCAAAGAACTTCTAATGTAAGGGGCGGGGGAGCTAAAATGAGGTCAAAGAACTTCTAATGCAAGGGGTGTGGGAGCTAAAAAGAGGTCAAAGAACTTCTAATGCAAGGGGTGGGGGAGCTAAAAAGAGGTCAAAAATCTTCTAATGCAAGGGGTGTGGGAGCTAAAAAGAGGTCAAAGAACTTCTAATGCAAGGGGTGGGGGAGCTAAAAAGAGGTCAAAGAACTTCTAATGCAAGGGGTGTGGGAGCTAAAAAGAGGTCAAAAATCTTCTCATGCAAGGGGTGTGGGAGCTAAAAAGAGGTCAAAGTGCCTCTAATGCAAGGGATGGGGGAGCTAAAAAGAGGTCAAAGACCTTCTAATGCAAGGGGCGTTGGAGCTAAAAAGAGGTCAAAGAACTTCTAATGCAAGGGGTGTGGGAGCTAAAAAGAGGTCAAAGTACCTCTAATGCAAGGGGTGTGGGAGCTAAAAAGAGGTCAAAGAACTTCTAATGCAAGGGGTGTGGGAGCTAAAAAGAGGTCAAAGAACTTCTAATGCAAGGGGTGTGGGAGCTAAAAAGAGGCCAAAAAACTTCTAATGCAAGCGGTGGGGAAGCTAAAAAGAGGTCAAAGAACTTCTAATGCAAGGGGTGTGGGAGCTAAAAAGATGTCAAAGAACTTCTAATGCAAGGGGTGGGGGAGCTAAAAAGAGGTCAAAGAACTTCTAATGCAAGGGATGTGGGAGCTAAAAATAGGTCAAAGAACTTCTAATGCAAGGGGTGGGGAAGCTAAAAAGAGGTCAAAGAACTTCTAATGCCAGGGGTGTGGGAACTAAATAGAGGTCAAAGAACTTCTAATGCAAGGGGTGTGGGAGCTAAAAAGAGGTCAAAGAACTTCTAGTGCAATGGGTGGGGGAGCTAAAAAGAGGTCAAAGAACTTCTAATGCAAGGGGTGGGGGGGGGGGGCTAAAAAGAGGTCAAAGAACTTCTAATGCAAGGGGTGGGGGATAGATGTCACCAGCGAGGCTTTGGGGAAGGCGCGGCGGCGTCTGTGTTCTTTCTGATGCGTAAACTTAATTAAATACAAGTAAAAACAGGGCATTAAATACTTATTATAAATACTAAACTCTTTCTTATCTTGACAGCACAAATGAAATCTTACAAGTTCCAACATGTAACTAAGCGCTCCCGAAACACGAGTCAACCTTTTACTTCTGCTTGAAGGATATCCTCGCAAGTAAAAGGTAGAAGTACAAGGTAATTCTCTGAAGCAAAAGGTAGAAGTATAAGCAAATCTTTCTTTCCATATTCATAATGATTACCTTATGCTTACAAGGATATCCTTCATTTTTATGAATACCTCCCAATGTCAATGTCATACAAGTATCCTGGACCAGGGTTCGAAACCCAGCCAGTCAGATATTATAATCATTGAGTGATTTCGCCTCGGGGTCTGATCCTGAGGTTGTTAAGAGAATTCAGACTAACGTATTAATATATATGGCTGATTTTAAATAGAAATATATATATATATATATATATATATATATATATATATATATATATATATATATATATATATATATATATATATATATAGTAGTATCCGCAGAAATACAGACCAAGGTACTCTGGAGATTATGACATTAAAAACTACCCGTGACCGATTCGGAAACTGTTATAATTTCAACTTCTCCACAAGGCTATAAATTTGTGAAATTGGTTCTATCTATAAGGACCAGTGACCGTTATTAATTTCAAATTAATTCGTAGGCAATTTAGAATATGACACAGATTTTGAAAACTGCATATCATTAAGATTATAAATATGATTATATTTATGAGCTAAAGTCCACATTATCTCTTTATTTGATATATTTGATCAGTATAAGTCTACAGCTCAAGTTCACAAAAGCACCTATATAATTATCAAGTAATCTTTAATAATAATAATAATAATAATAATAATAATAATAATAATAATAATAATAATAATAATAACATAGAGAGAGGTAAAAGATCAAGTTGCAAATCCTTGGGCCATTATGTACCGTCTCAAACCTCGGGCATTATTATTATTATTATTAATATTATTATTATTATTATCATCTACAACCCTAGTTGGAAAAGCCCAATACCATAAGCCCAGGGGCTCCAATAGGGAAAATAGCCCAGTGAGGGAAGGAAACAAGGAAAAATAAAACTTTTAAGAAGAGTAACAACATTAAAGAAAATATCGCCTTTATAAACTATAAACACATTAACAAAACAAGAGGAAGAGAAATAAGATAGATTATTGTGCCCGAGTGTACCCTCAAGCAAGAGAACTCTAACCCAAGACAGTGGAAAACCGTGGTACAGAGGCTATGGCATTACCCAAGACTAGAGAACAAAGGTTTGATTTTGGAGTATCCTTCTCCCAGAAGAGCTGCGTACCATAGCTAAAGAGTCCCTTCTACCCTAACCAAAAGGAAAGTACAGTGCTTTTATTTTGCAGATCAACTATACCCTATATATATAATGGCAAGTGGTGAGATAAGCTGGCCCGGACACGATACGAGCTCGAAGGCTATCGGAAATAACAACAAAATAAAAACATTAATTCCAATTTTTCATTTATGATCGAATCATACGTTGGAAAATAAATTGAAAACATAACTACCAATGCGCCACCTAGTAGCGAAGCAACAAGTGCGCCAGTGCATTAGTATAGGTTACAGAATTTAATTCATATACTTCTGATTAGGTTCTAATAAGTTTTCCGTAATTATTAGCATGAAATTCGTTTTCAAAAATTCTCGATTATTTCTTTATTATTATCAAATTATTATTATTATTATTATTATTATTATTATTATTATTATTATTATTATTAAGCATATATTCCTTTAGACTGTCTATGCATTGGTGTGTGCTCAAAATAATAACTACTCGTTTCAAACCCTATTCACGTAAAGGTTCACAGTTGTCTAAGCCAAGTGTTACCTCTACTGCAGATGTTGGATTTAATACATTTCAAAAGATAACAAAATAATTCATCCAACTGTTCATTTCATAAATGGGGAATCCTGGCATGTGTTCTAAAATTAAGCGAATGGCTGGTGTTATTGCAGAGCACCCGTTAACAACATCGTGTTTAATGAAAATATACAAGAACAATAGTTAAAGATGTACGATAATATCAACGCTACAATAGGTAAAGATGTACGATAATTCCTATACCAAACACGGAAGTCACGCATGTTCGATGTCTTAATGTCACATCAACATAAATAAGCACAATTCTTATATTGCCATTTGTTACATATTTTTACTTGGAAAAAATTAATATGAATATTACTAGCTAAGCTACAACCCTAGTTGGAGAAGCAAGATGCTATAAGCACAAGGGCTCCAACAGGGAAAATAGCCCAGCGAGGAAAGGAAATAAGGAAATAAATGAACGGTATAAGAAGTAATGAAAAATCAAATTTTTTTTTTTTTAAAACATTAAAAAGAAAACGTGGTGGCGGCACTACATTTAAAATATAAGGGGATATTATGAAGGGCTTAATTCACATACAATAACTTACGGTAAAAATTAAATCCTTTAGTGAATGGTATTCATGCTATATAATAGGGACAATAGCACCACTGATGGACAAAAAATTAGGTTAAACAAATTACCAAGATTGCTGTTCGGTAAACAACTGACAAAATGAAGAAAACGACTATGTCTTAATTATAACAACTACATCGAGATCTGAAACTGATTTCCAATCAGTTTCAGATGATCACAAATTATTATTATTATTACTTGCTAAGCTACAACCCTAGTTGGAAAAGCAGAATGCTATGAGCCCAGGGAAAATAGCTCAGTGAGGAAAGGAAAA
>NC_090768.1:24918177-24923177 GCF_036898095.1 Palaemon carinicauda
CCCTATGTATGGCATGTATAGACTATGAGAAAGCTTTTGATTTTGTCAAAACTTCAACAGAACTGAATACCATTCAGAAACAAGGAATAGACGAATCTCATGTTATATTACTTGAAAAAATATATATAGGAAGCACAGCAATCCTAAAACGACATAAAGATAATGAAAAAATCCCTATTGACAATGGAGCTGATAGGGAGACATCAACTCTCTTAAATTATTCACATACACCCTAGATGAAGTTTTTTAAGAATTTAGACCGGGAAACTGTAGGAATTAATACTAATGGGGAATATCGTAACAACTTAATATTTAAAGATGGCATACTGTAGTTTGTTTAGTGAGTCATGGGAGGAATTGCCAAAAATATAGATTTGAAAAGGGAAAACAGAAATGTAAGACTGAAAATAAATAAGAGTAAAACTAAGATAATGTTCCATGAAAATGCAGATAACAAATATGGGTTATGGACTAACCTGTTGAGATTGTTAATGAATATATGTACTAAGAAAAAACAATAAGTGTTTCCCCAGGACATGAGACCGAAATTAAAAGGATAAGTATGGGATGAAAAGCTTTAGGTCAACAGCATGAGATTATGAAAAGAAAAATGCCACTATCTCTATTATTATTATTATTATTATTATTATTATTATTATTGTTATTATTATTATTATATTTATTATTATTATTATTATTACTTGCCAAGCCAAAACCCAAGTTGGAAAAGCAGGATGGTATAAGCCCAAGGGCTCCAAGAAGGAAAATAGCCCAGCGAAGAAAGAAATAACTGCCGAGAAGTTTAAGAACATTAACATTAAAATAAATATTTCATTTATAAACTATAAAAACTTGAAAATAACAAGAGGAAGATGAACACGATATAATAGTATGCCCGAATGTACCCTCATGCTAGAGATCAAGAAAGAAAAGTATTTAATCGGATGGTCCTACCAATATTAGCTTTTGCATAAAAAACTTGGAGCCTAGAAAATAAGTTAGTTACAGCTCAAAGAGCTATGGAAAGAACAATGATGGGAATAACACTAAGACAGAAAAAGAGAAACATGGATACGAGAACAAACTGAAGTAAAGGATATTCTAATATGGCGTAAGAAAAAAAATGGATTTGGGCAAGAGATTTAATGAGAATGACCGATAATAGATGAAAAAGAAGAATAAGAAGAAGTGGTCCCTAGAGATTTTAAATGAAATAGAAGGAAGAGAAGACAATGGATTAACGAACTAAGAAAATTTGCGGGTGTCGACTGGCATAGAAAGACCATAAACAGACACGTTTGGGGGAACATATCTGAGGGATTTGTCCTGGAGTGGACCAGCAACGGCGGATGGCGATGAATACACACACACACACACGCACACACACACACACACACACACATATATATATATATATATATATATATATATATATATATATATATATATATATATATATATATCATTTCCTCCTACGCCTATTGACGCAAAAGGCCTCGGTTAGATTTCGCCAGTCGTCTCTATCTTGAGCTTTTAAATCAATACTTCTTCATTCATCATCTCTTACTTACACGTTTCATAGTCCTCAGCCATGTAAATCTGGGTCTTCTAACTCTTCTAGCGCCTTGTGGAGCCCAGATGAAAGTTTGGTGAATTAATCTCTCTCTGCGAGTACAAAGAGCATGACCAAACCATCTCCACCTGCCCCTCACCATGATCTCATCTACATATGACACTCTAGTAATCTCTCTTATAGTTTCATTTTTAACCCTGTTCTGCCATTTAACTCCCAATATTCTTCTGAGAGATTGGTTCTCAAATCTACAAAAGCTGCTGGATATTGTTTCATTGTCATACCACGACTCATGTTCAAACAGTAACACCGATTTCACTAAACTGATATACAGTCTGATTTTTATATGTAAATTCAGGCGATTTGATTTCCAAATTTTACTTAACATAACAATTTTCTGATTTGCTTTTTTTCAATCTTTCATTGAACTCAAATTCTAAAGATCCTCTATTAAAGATCAGCTCCAAAATATCTAAATTATTCCACCTCAGTAACCCTTTCTCCTTCCAATATTTCCTCTTCCATTGCATATTCTGTTCGCATCATCTCTGTCTTTCTTATATTTATCTTGAGCCCAACCTCATGTGATATTTCATGCATTCTGGCAAGCAAGGTTTTCAAGTCTTGTGGTGTTCTGCAAATAAGAACAGCATCATCAGCATATTCTAGGTCAACTAATTTCCTGTTACCAATCCAGTCCAATCCTTCTCCACGATCCTCAACTATTCTGTGAATTACAAAATCCATGAGGAAGATAAACAACATGGGTGACAGCACATTCATTTGGAGTACTCCATTGTTCACTAGAAATTCATTTGATAGAACTCCACTAAAATTAACTTTTCACTTGCAATGCTCATAAACGGACTTCATCAAATTTACATATTTACGAGGAAGTCCATAATAACGCAGGACTCTCCACAAAATTGGCCGGTGCACACCATCAAAGGATTTTTCATAGTCCACAAATGCCATCAAAAATGGATTTCAATGTTCTACACATTGCTGTACAATATGTCTTGAAATGAAAATTTGGCCAGTACAACTATCTTTTCTAAATCCTACTTGTTCATCTCCCAGATTTTCATCAATCTTTCTCTCTAGTCTCTTTATGAGCCAACTATATATTTTTATGACAACTGACGTAAGTGTGATGCCTCTGTAATTACTGCAATCAGTCAGATCTCTCTTTTTTTTTTTCTTTTTGCCATTTTCACCAACACTAGCTCCCATTCATCAGGTTTTGCCTCTTCACTCACATTAAAAAATAATCTTGTAAGTATTCTGGGAGTCACTTCATTTTCAGCCAATATCATCTCAACAGTTATCCCATCGTATCCAGGGCTTTCCATCTCTTTAGCGTTTTCAAGGATAGCTTCGACTTCAAACAAACTGAATTCATTCATGGGCACATCAAAGTCTTCTCCAGCTTCAGGTATATCAGTTAAATTATTCCCTTCATATCTCCTATTCATGACCTCACTAGTGTTCCATCCGATGTTGCCTTTCTTCATCTTGTGTTGTTATGACAGATCTATCTCTCTTTTTGATGGGTATATGCTTCTTCTTCTTTTCCCTAGTAGAGATTTTATTAATAATTTTGTGAGAAATTCTTACACCATAGCCAATCCCTGAATTCATAGCTTTGTCAGCCTCATCTGCCTATATGTCTAATTATTCTCTCAAGTCATTTCTGACTTTTGTTTTGACTTCACTATTAATACTGGAATACTTAGCATGCTCTACCTTGTAATCTTCATTACTTCCTCGAAAACTGTCATCAATATATTTCTGCCTTCGTCTCTTTTTTTATAGTATCCCAAGTATCATTTAACATCCATGGTTTTCTCCTTGTAACTGCATGTCTCATGACTTCACTACCAACTGACTGATATGTGTTTTTAATATCACACCATTCTTCATAAATTGTCTGTTCTTCCCCTTAAAAGGCGAGAGGGAGGGGGGGGGGGACGCCATGACAGTCTTGCTTCTTGCCATCTGATATCTCAAATCCTTGAATGTGAGGTTGCTAGACTCACGTCATTTTTATGGCATGGCAGATGGTGAGTTCCATAAATTATTATATTCAGGGCTTTTGCATTGATCTTGACTCCACAACATGGATGTCTTTGACATATTTACCTATACGCACACACACATATATATATATATATATATATATATATATATATGTGTGTGTGTGTGTGTGTATGTGAGTGTGCGTGTATATATATATATATATATATATATATATATATATATATATATATATATATATGCACACACATTCGTGTATGGTTAATAACAACGGCAACAGTAAGTCCTCAACACAATAAGACGAAAATTACACAAAAATATATCTCTTGTACTATATCTGTGGAGTACATCCATCTCAGAATTACTTGTTAAAGAATAATCAGAAGATAAGCTATAAAACAACCGACCGATGAGTCAAACATTATGAGCGACCTGAAAAAGTAGAAAACAAGAGGTAGTGTCAATGGTACACAGACCTCCGGGGCTTTACAAGGTTCGTGCATTAAGGTAATTATATATCAGGGGAACAAACAACCCTCATGACCTTGTGTTTCAACTTCATTTTGTTTTGCTTCTTGCGCATCTGAATATTAATATATCATATGATGCCTTATACAGAAGGTTAAACTGCAGATGGCATCCAGGTTGGATCATGGAGATGACATATCGCTTGACAAATGTTTTGAACAGTTTGAAAGATTTTGTTACAGAAACCTTACATGTGCGTTTAATCTATCGATTGTTTATCCTGTTTCATTGGAGACCTTAAAATCCTCACGTCACTTCCACCTTCATTCATCTTTGATGTGGTTAATGATATAATTCATAATTTTCAGTTCATTCACATCGTGGTGGTGTTAGTGTCGCTACACCAATTTGCTATCAACAAAGGAACCGTCTTCAGCTTCACGACCCACTGCCATTTCCTGAAGGCTGGAATGATGACCTGGAATGCCTATCTATCGCAGGCCCTCGAAGGTACGCATGGGATTTCAAGTATCTTCCCGTTCAATTTTTCAATACGATTCTAGTAGGTTACCTCTTGTGCATCAAATGAACCTTGTCTTTAATGCGAAAGGTTGATCACTATTTGATGGGGGCCATCCAAAACTGATCTTATATTCATTATAAAATATTGAAAACAGACTTCAAAGCTTCATCTTCACTTGCTGAATAGAAAGTGTTTGATAATAAATGGCAGTTTAATAAGCAAATGAATTCGGCAGTGTAAGTATTTACTCCAATCTCCAAGTAGGTTTTTTAATTCAGCAAAAAAAAAAAAAAAAAAGAGCAAGCTTTTTACTGCTGAAAAAAATAAAAATTATCTAAATGGCCATATTCTTACTTTAATTGTTTGTTAAAGGATTAACCCATACATGAACTATCCTCA
>NC_090768.1:24935677-24940677 GCF_036898095.1 Palaemon carinicauda
GAGCTTTAATTCTTAATTCTGCTAAACGGTAAACAAATAATGAATCTTTACGTGTTTCTAACCAGACGTGCAGGAGAGTAAACCGTTTCTAATATGCATAAACAGGGAATATTTTGTTTATAAATTGGGCACAAACAAATAAATAATTTGGGGTATAACATATACATAAACAGAAATTATCTTTTACGTCTTAATGGTTTCAATATAGTACAGTATGCGCAATGGATTCTCTTACAAAGAGAGCACAATAAGTATATACTTTTATATTGGTAAAGTCCAATGACAAATGCTGCACAGTATTATGTTATTCCTGCTTCGTATATTTCTCTAATTAAAATCTTTCCAAATTATTTACGAACTTCAACAATGTTTTCCAAATTATTTACGAACTTCAATAATGTTAAGCCGTAAAAAGAAAATATTTACTGTAAATTATCCAAACCTTTATTCGTGACAAAATGGCATGCCACAGACGCAAATTATCTTACTTCCACTATGATTGTACTAAGAGATTATATAATTCCCAAGTGGGAAATATTTATTACTAGCAGTCATAGTCCTGAAATATCGAATTGGTGCTGAGAAATAACTTCGTTTAAAACCCATCCTTTTTGCGTGTTACATAGCAAATAAGAGAATGATATATTACAGCTATTATTCCCAGAATAATGGAAATGTACTATATACAAAAATGATGACATTTGGTCATTATAAGTAATTTTTCAATTTATTTTCGATAGATTACATTTTCGTTCTGCGAGTACCTTGTCTGTAAAGTTATCTATTCGTTTTATCTTAGGCATCAGTTGACCTTACGAGCAGCGTTTCTCCATTTTATTATTATCATTATTAGTTGCTAAGCTATAACCCTAGTTGGAAAGCAGGATGGTATAAGCCTAATGGTCCCAACAGGGAAAATAGCCCAGTGAGGAAAGGAAATAAGGAAAAATAAAATATTTTAAGAACAGTAACATTACAATAAATATTTCCTATATAAACTATAAAAACTTTAAGAAAATAAGAGGAAGAGAAACTATATAGAATAAGGTGCCCTAGTGTACCCCCAAGCAGGAGAACTCTAACCCAAGACAGTGGAAGACCATGGTACAGAGGCTATGGCACTACCCAAGACTAGAGAACAATGATTTGTTTTTGGAGTGTCATTCTCCTAGAAGAGCTGCTTACCATAGCTAAAGAGTCTCTTCTACCCTTACCAAAAGGAAAGTAGCTACTGAACAATTATAATGCAGTAGTTAACCCCTTGGGTGAAGAAGAATTGTTTGGTAATCTCAGTGTTGTCAGGTGTATGAGGACAGGGGTGAATATGTAAAGAATAGGCCAAACTATTCGGTGTATGTGTAGGCAAAGGGAAAGTGAACCGTAACCATTGAGAAGGATCCCATGTAATACTGTTTGGCCAGTCAAACGACCCCATATCTTTCTGGCGGTAGTATTTAGACACAAAAATGAGCTGTACATTTCTTTTAATAAGATTAATAAGCCTCAATGTTCTTATCTATACATATGCTGACCTTTTGGACTTCCCTTGGAAGATTGGCAAATCGCATTAGACTCTTAATGTATGTTGCAAAGTCCTAAAAGTATTGTCAGTATTTAATTCCTCATCGTAAGGCTTTGCAGGTTATATCCATGCGATGATTAACACAAAAAAAAATAACATTCTTGCTTTCTTTTTCATTTCCAGAGGTAAATATCTTAATTCTTTAGATCATTACGAAGAAGAATGGCTAATATGTTATTATGGAAAAATAATGACAGCAAACTTACGCTGCAATTATTTCTTTTTATTACTGAACGCAGTTTCATAACCAATATTACAAATGCATACGATTATAGAAAAAAAGGCTTCAATTCCCACTGGATTTAAAATTGAAATTAGGATATTATGAATCAAGACACGAGATGGTCAGACTGTGGATCAAATCCAATAAAGGGATGAATAGGGACCTATTATGGATAAAGAAAATAATTCAAAACATTTACCAGAAAAATAAAAGACTAGAAAATGGAGAAAGGGTAACAAAAAATAAAGATAGACTTCCAAGCAACTGCCTTTCACCTTTGCATTCTCCTTATTTTAGGCAACACGTTCTGAAAATTAGATTAAAGAGCAAAATACACATTTATATTTATATAGTAAAAACCGTTAACTCTTCAGTTAGTCGAGGTAATGCGTGGATTATCAGGAACAAGACAGATGCAAGAAATCCCATAAACTAGTCCTTCTGTTCAAAGCAGCTCCTCCTAATTTAAAGTAGCATGGCTTTTCTAAAACACATCATGCTTTGCTTTGTCTGGTTAGAATACTGGTGCACGTGCGTTTCCATGTAGTACAACTAAGGGCGATATATGAATTACTTTCTTGGTTTAATGGCTGCATATAAGACCTTACTGGTCTGTGTTATGAACAAATAAGTTACATAATTGACATGCAAAGCAATTCTTAAAAGCGTATATAAAAGAAGAAAAAAATAAGCCATTGTGATTCACCAATACGTATATTTTTGTCTTTTACCCGAAATGAGGGCAATGAATGCTCGTTCAAATATCCTGGTTTCTTTTACGATTGATTGATTGTTTTGAGGTTTCCTGGCATTTGGGTTCTCTTTTACGAGTGTCTAACAGTATATCAAGTTGTTAGATTACAATAGCAAGAAACACATGCAGTATATGCCATAATTAATTACAGCCGTCTATTCGACATAGATGTGGTCCAGTGAATGCAAGAATTAACGATAATTAATTGTGTTTTCCTTCGTCGTTAATGATTTTGCATCGTAGGAGGCTTCCTGCTTTTAGATAGATTAAAAGTGTAGATGAATCTGGTATTTAGGCAACAGCATATTCTAAGCACCTACACAAAACATCATATTTAGGAAAATCCATGAAAATGTTTATGTTAAACTTGAGTTGATGTATAGTAAATATAATACTTTTGCATACGTGAAAATATTTGCATATATTATACAGTATTTACATTAAGGTGTCGATGTAAGTACTTTTTTACGATGTTTGCGTATACAAATGGATGGTCGTAAAGATAATTAGATTGACTTCATGACGTGCAACAAACGCATGTACTACATATTCATATACGTAAAAAACAGGTGCATGTAAATAATTATAATGTAAACTATTCATTTGTCCGTAGGGCAGTATATTCATTGTGAAATAATGTTTCACGATAATAGTTGTAATTCCACATCATCAACACGCACTCATGTATCTTTCAGAAAATACTTATACTGTCTTCTACCTAACCCCTGATACATTGAGTATATATTAAAACATGTTTTTCTATTGCATTGTATTATTCTTTACGTCAAGCAATCATCGCCGAATGATGTCAATGTTTTTATTACTTCTACGTGAAGTTACAGACATCATATAGCTTTATATGCTTTTACAAAATAAAATTTGAAGAAATAGTTAGTTTTATTTCATTTAATTTATATCGGATTGCTCATTTAGGTGTCACGTTTATCTTACATATTTCTCAAAACAGATGCTTCAATAAGTTGAAAAAAAAATTATGTGCCGTATCAAGATAGAGACGACTGGCGAAATCTAACAGAGGCCCTTTGAGTCAAAAGGCGTAAGAGGTGATGATAATAAAAACAATATAATCTACCATTTAGAAAACTTTCTTGAACATTATTATTATTATTATTATTATTATTATTATTATTATTATTATTATTATTATTATTATTATTATTATTATTATTATTATTATTGTTGTTGTTGTTGTTGTTGTTGTTACAAGTCAAACTTCATCTCTATTTGGATATGTAGAATGTCACAATTACTTAGGAAGCGCAAAAAAAAAATATATAAAATAGATAATAAAGTAGAATGTTTAAAATAAATAAAATTTAAAATATAAAGACAAACTTATATCAACCTATTCAACAAAACTCGCAACATGTTTGAGCCTCTTAGGTTTCACCGATACAAATATAAAATATTCGGAAGATCCTTCCCCAATTTAGTCAAGCTCAGAAAAGGAGTTCTACCGGAGAATACTTTGCAGTATTAAATCGAGTGCAGGATGGATTTAGATGGGGAGAGGCCGTAGAGTATTCCTTCCTTGGGTCATCTCCCAATTCCTCAGGACTAGAGGAAGATGGGAATGGCTTTAAATAAAATTGAGGTCATTATTAATGTGCAATTTCTTTTTTATAATGTATAACATGTTACTGTTGAAAATTATGTTCTATCTGAAACATATCAACTTGAACATTTGCAATAGTTTAGCTTTGTCAACATTTTGTGTAATAAGCTAAATTGTGAAAATGAAATTCCAAGTTTATAGTTAGCCTTTGAAATTCTTACTGTATATTTTTCGAACTAAATGTTCGGAATGAAGAAATTATAATAATCAAATACACTAAGATTAAAAAAAAAAGTTTATTCTAGCCTTCCTCATAGCGAAATCAAAAGTTCATTAAGAATTGCTAAGATCACTTTCAGTGCACAAAATGCTTACTGGGAACAACGTCTTTTGATATATTGTAGTCCTTTATCAATTTCGTATTCTTTTGAACCTTGAAAAAAAGCTCTTCTCATCGCAGTTAGTGACCATTAAGCTAAGAAATAACGATAAGATTGCCCCACATTATCGACGGCCATTTGGAAATATATATTTTGATGAAGGTCTGTATAAGACAGAGTAATTACTCTTCTGTAAACCTCTGGATTTGTTTCACGTAAAATTTAGAAATTCATTAGCAATTTAAAAACAAAATTATATGGCTAAGCCTCCACCAAAATATTGTCCTGTTAAATTAGCAAGAAAGGAAAACAATCGTGTCACATTAATGTCCTCGGTAGCTCTTAAATTTGTGTAAGAAAAAGTCACCATAATCTTGACTTTTGATCATAGTTCTTGTGTAAGTTCCATAGTTTTAGCATCTAGGAAGGTGGCAGTTGCATGTGGTTCAAACTCCTCAACATCCTTAATTTTGCTTAATCAAATC
>NC_090768.1:24945677-24960677 GCF_036898095.1 Palaemon carinicauda
TGTCCAGAACGGAATCTTCTCGGAGCTGTAAATCAAATCACGTAATTAATTATCATCATCATCATTATTATTATTATTATTATTATTATTATCATTATTATTATTATTATTATTATTATTATTATTATTTTGAGTTATTAGGGCCTATTGAAACCAGAGAAAAAAAGATAATTTTTCGCGAGTCCTAAACGGCTTCGGGAGAAAATCTTCGTGCCTCTCCAAAAGACTTAGCATGGAATTCTGAATGATTCCAGAAATCTCTGAACGATTTCGGAAGAAAATCTTCCTGAATCTCCTCTCCAAATGACTTCGAAAGAAATACCCGTAGACTTAGCATAGAGTTCTGAATGACTCCAGAACGGAATCTTCACGGAGCAGTTCTGAACGACTCCGCCCCGGATTCCAAAAGACTTCTGAAGACCTGATCTCTCTCTCTCTCTCTCTTTTTGTTTTTAAACATACCTTGCAACACCTCACGATCTGTATGTACTGTAGCTATGGAAGTTTACGCAGTGAACATTGGGAGGAGGATTTCACTTTACTCACAGAGCTCGCGTTCTGGCGGAACAGGTAACTGACTGTGAGAATTTTGTTACAGCTACAGGATGAACTGGAGGCTATTCGGAACATCTTCATCTACAGATAGTTTGGATAGGTGCTGCCGAAGTTGGCGAGCTTTGAAGATCATAATGTAAGCGCCTTGAAGGATAATTTACTTGCGGTTTAGCGACAATGTCCTATAATTGGATTGCATTAGTGCAAAGCGGTGACCGACGTGTGTTTCTTCAAAATTCGGCATTGAAGATAGAACATATCAAGACGGCATTGGTAAATATATTGTGTTGCTCTTCGTTGACTTCAGTATGATGGCGTATGGTGTATGCCGAGAAATCAATGGCATCCATGTCTTTACCCATCGCTCTTATAGGTGAAGACATGAAAGCCATCGATTTCTCCGAGGAATCTGACGAACCGAGGACAAACAGCACTGAAATGTCACTTGAAATCTCGAAGGAGACTGGCAAACTAAGCAAAGAAGATCTTGAAAAACTATAAAAGACAGAAGAGAATAGAGAAGGAAAGCCTTTATATGAAGAAGTATAAAAAATAGCCTTTAATTATAGAGGTAAGTCACCTAAAAACTGAGGTCAAATAGCCTCTACTATTAGCGGTTAGTCGCCTTAAAACAGAGGTCTCAAGGAGCCTCTAGTGCTAGAAATAAAGCACCCAAAAATAAAGGGCAAAGAGCTTTTAATGTTAGAGGTAAGGGGATTAAAATAAAGGTCAAAGAAACTTTAATGCTAGAGTATAGCACATCAAAATAGAGGTCAAAGAACCTCTAATGCTAAAAGTAAGGAGCCTCAAAACAGAGGTCAAAGAGCCTCTAATGTTAACAGTAAGGAGCCTCAAAATAAAGGTCAAAGATCCTCTAATGCTAAAAGTAAGGAGCCTCAAAATAGAGGTCAAAGAACCTCTAATACTAAGAGTAAGGAGCCTCAAAACAGAGGTCAAAGACCCTCTAATGCTAAACGTAAGAAGCCTCAAAACAGAGGTCAAAGAGCCTCTAATGCTAAAAGTAAGGAGCCTCAAAATAGAGGTCAAAGAGCTTCTAATGCTAAAAGTATGGAGCCTCAAAATAGAGGTCAAAGAGCCTCTAATGCTAAAAGTAAGGAGCCTCAAAATAGAGGTCAAAGAGCCTCCAATGCTAAAAGTAAGGAGCCTCAAAATAGAGTCAAACAGCCTCTAATGCTAAAATTAAGGAGCCTCAAAATAGAGGACAAATACCCTCTAATGCTAAACGTAAGAAGCCTCAAAATGGAGGTCAAAGAGCCTCTAATGCTTAAAGTATGGAGCCTAAAAATAGAGGTCAAAAACCCTCTAATGCTAAAAGTAAGGAGCCTCAAAATAGAGGTTAAAGAGCCTCTAACGCTAAAAGTAAGGAGCCTCAAAATAGGTCAAAGAACCTCTAATGTTAAAAGTAAGGAGCCTCAAAAACGATGTCAAAGAACCTCTAATGTTAAAAGTAAAGAACCTCAAAATAGAGGTCAAAGAGACTATAATGCTAGAAGTGAGCAGCCCCAAAATTAGAGGTCAAAGACCCTCTAATGCTAAAAGTAAGGAGCCTCAAAATAGAGGTCAAACACCCTCTAATGCTAAACCTAAGGAGCCTCAAAATAGAGGTCAAAGAGCCTCTAATGCTAAAAGTAAGGAACATAAAAACAGAGGTCAAAGACCATCTAATGTTAAAAGTAAGAAGCCTCAAAATAGAGGTCAAAGAGCCTCTAATGCTAAAAGTAAGGAGCCTCAAAATAGAGGTCAAAGAGCCTCTAATGCTAAAAGTAAGGACCCTTTAAAATAAGAGGTCAAAGAGCCTCTAATACTAAAATTAAGGAGCCTCAAAATAGAGGTCAAAGAGCCTCTAATGCTAAAAGTGAGCAGTCTCAAAATAGAGGTCAAAGAACCTTTAATGCTCAAAGTAAGGAGCCTCAAAATAGAGGTCAAAGACCCTCTAATGCTAAACTAAGGAGCCTCAAAATAGAGGTCATAGACCCTCTAATGCTAAAAGTAAGGAGCCTCAAAATAGAGGTCAAAGACCCTCTAATGCTAAACGTAAGGAACCTCAAAATAGAGATCAAAGAGCCTCTAATGCCAAAAGTAAGGAGCCTCAAAACAGAGGTCAAAGAGAATCTAAAGCTAAAAGTAAGGAGCCTCAAAATAGAGGTCAAAGAGCCTCTAATGCTAAAAGTAAGGAGCCTCAAAATAGAGGTCAAAGACCCTCTAATGCTAAACGTAAGGAGCCTCAAAATAGAGGTCAAAGACCCTCAAATGCTAAAAGTAAGGAGCCTCAAAATAGAGGTCAAAGAGCCTCTAATGCATAAAAGTAAGGAGCCTCAAAATAGAGGTCAAAGAGACTCTAATGCTGAAAGTGAGCAGTCTCAAAATAGAGGTCAAAGAGCCTCTAATGCTAAAAGTAATGAGCCTCAAAATAGAGGTCAAAGACCCTCTAATGCTAAACGTAGGGAGCCTCAAAATAGAGGTCAAAGACCCTCTAATGCTAAACGTAAGGAGCCTCAAAATGAAGATCAAAGACCCTCTAATGCTAAAAGTAAGGAGCCTCAAATAGAGGTCAAAGAGACTCTAATGCTAAAAGTGAGCAGTCTCAAAATAGAGGTCAAAGAGCCTCTACTGCTAAACGTAAGGAGCCTCAAAATAGAGGTCAAAGACCCTCTAATGCTCAAAGTAAGGAGCCTCAAAATAGAGGTCAGAGCCTCTACTGCTAAAAGTAATGAGCATCAAAATAAAGGTCAAAGACCCTCTAATGCTAAAAGTAAGGAGCCTCAAAACAGAGGTCAAAGACCATCTAATGTTAAAAGTAAGGAGCCTCAAAATAGAGGTCAAAGAGCCTCTAATGTTAAAAGTAAGGAGCCTCAAAATAGAGGTCAAAGAGCCTCTAATGCTAAAAGTAAGGACCCTTAAAATAAGAGGTCAAAGAGCCTCTAATGCTAAAAGTAAGGAGCCCCAAAATGGAGGTCAAAGACCCTCTAATGCTAAAAGTAAGGAGCCTCAAAATAGAGGTCAAAGAGCCTCTAATACTAAAAGTAAGGAGCCTCAAAATAGAGGTCAAAGAGCCTCTAATGCTAGAGGTAAAGCACTTCAAATTAGAGATCAAAGAACATATAATGCTAAGATTATAGTACCTCAAAATAGAGGTCATAGAGCCCTTAATACTAAAGGTATGGCACCTCAAAATAGAACTTAAATATCCTCTAATGTTGGAAGAATGGCACCTCAAAATAAAAGGTCAAAGAGCCTGTAATGCTAGAGGCAAGGTACCTCAAAATAAAGGCCAAATAGTCTGGCCTATTTTTTGTATATTCACCCTACACATTGGTTCCTGCGTGCCAGCGCTTTTCTGCGCCTTCACCAAAAACTGTGCTTCAGCAGAAACTGAGCACCAGCAGCATCCTGTGCGCCACAAGGCACTAGAAGAGTTGGAAGACTCAGGACTATAAAGCATGGAGTAGGATATTGTGATTGGAGAAGTATTGAATTTAAAAGCTGAAGATAGAGACGACTAGCGAAATCTAATTGAGGTCCTTTGCGTCAATGGGCAAGGGAGGAGATGATGATGATGATATGGGGGCAGTGGCTTCAAGCATCTAGCAGCGCTCAAGGCGAGTCACTTAGCCTCCTTCTTCCTCTAAAAACCCTTTTGTTGCTCTACCAATGCAAAATGATGGACGATCCTTAATATCTTCCAAAATAATTTTAATTTCTTTTTTATTTCTTTTATTTTAGGTATAAATAAATCCTTATCATTCACTATCGGGACTATCCTAGCAGTTCAATTATCACTATTTATTACCCTGGTCAATTTAGATTTTTTTGTATTTACGTTAGTGTTTGCAGACATTTTTTTCTTAAAGAATCGAGAGATATTTGGTTGCTTTGTATTTCCATGATTTGTGATGTTTCTATCTCTCTTTGTGTTTTTCCTTTTATTTTTCTTCATATCATCTTTTTTTCTTAAATCTTCATTTGTATCCCTTTCTTTTGTAGGTAAAAGTATTTCTTTGATGGCTCGTTCATAGTATGAGGTAACAATGATAAGAATAAAATGGATAGGTACAACTTAGGACGAATATTGTTCATGGGATCAGCTTTGCCCCTCCTTGGTGTATCTAGCATGCTGTTCACTCTAATGTTGCTCCATTTAACACCATATCAAAAATGCAACATGACAGTTATTAACATGGAAATTAGCAGGAACAGTGAAAATATATTCTATTTCAATTCCTGAAATTTTCATTTGGATATGTGAGTTATTATAGTAACAATTTATATAGTAGCATTTGGGTTGACACCCCTCTCGAGGATGTTACCATGTTTTGGTCAATCTTTTTGAAGGTTTCACCCCCTGAGTGTCAACAGCTTTAAGAGTGTCCCCAGTATTAAATAACTTTTTGAAAATCATATAACCATCGAGCTAGAAAGAAACTTTTTTTTTTTAATGTAACTCTCAGGGTGTCACTCACTTTTAGGGTGTCACCTTGGGCAGACACCCCTTTTACTGCACTCTTTATGTCTTATTTTGAATTTTTATGATTACATATATGCATATTCATATATAAAAGTATATTTGTGTGCTCGAATACAAAGTTTGATTTACATATTCATATAGTAAGGCAAAATTGGACAGTTTTCAAAACCATGGTCAGGCAAAATTGGACAGGCAAATTCTCACTTTTTTCTTGGCGAGGCAAAATTGGACAATCTTGGATTACGGACACAAAAATTTATGTAATTCTATAATTTTTTTCTAGCATATTTATATTGATAGGGACCACAAATTGTCATAGTTTGCCAAACTGAGCGTTGGCTCTTAACGGAGACAAAGATGTGTCCAAAATTGCCTCGCCTCTCAGATATTTTTTTTTTCTTATTACTGTAATAAGAGAATTTCTAATTCTTTGATGATTATGAAACAAGCCATTTTTATAGATGAGACCTCCCTCTCTTGAAAACATGTTTGGTATTTGGTCATAAATTATTAATATAGATTTTGTACAAAGGTTACTAAAAAAGTGTCCAAAATTGCCTCACCCTACTATATTATATATATATACATATATATATATATATATATATATATATATATACAATATATATAATATATATGTGTGTATATATATATGTATATATATATATATATATATATATATATATATATATATATATATACATATATATACAGACCCATATACTGTATATATATATATATATATATATATATATATATATATATATATATATACAGACCCATATACTGTATATATATATATATATATATATATATATATATATATACATACCAACGTTATATATATATATATATATAGAGAGAGAGAGAGAGAGAGAGAGAGAGAGAGAGAGAGAGAGAGAGAGAGAGAGAGAGAGAGAGAGAGAGAGATTCACTTGCGTGTGGGTACACTCGGCCACACTATTCTATCTTATTTCTCTTCCTCTTGTTTTTTCTTTTAAGTTTTTACAGTGTATATATGAAAGAATTATTTTAATTTTGTCACTGTTCTTAAAATATCTTAATTTAATTGTTCATTACTTCTCTTATAGTTTATTAACTTACTTCCTTTTCCCACTGAGCTATTCTTTCCTGTTGGAGCTTTTGGGTTTATAGCATCCTGCTTTTTCAACTAGGGTTGTAACTAAAAAGTAGTAATACACACACACACACATATATATATATATATATATATATATATATATATATTTATATATATATATATATATATATATATATATATATATATTATATATATAATACAGTATATATATGGTGAACAGACAAAATGTCGATGGACATAATGTCACCGGTCATAATGTTGACGGACATTATGTCGACGGGCAAAATGCCGACATCTGTTTGAAGAGGACAATGTCGACACCATGATTTTAATACTAATGACAACTTTATTTATGATAAGGATACAATTAATAATAACTATTTTTATCTTTATGCTAATAATTCGTTTAAACCATTCTCTCTTGATATTTAGATTAGAAAGCTCTAGTTAATCCAATTCAGATTGAGATAAATATTTGACAACTACAAGAGAAGCACTTTTGCTTCATGATTGTGAAGCCATAGTATTTACTCAATGTGTAACAATCAGAGCATGTTAGAAATGCTTTTCAACATGACTTTGCCTTTGTTACAAATAAAAAAAAAAAACCTAAATAGCAAAAAGGATGAGCATTCTCACGAGTTTAATTTTTAGAAAAACCACAATTCGAACCCAACCTAAATCCATGATGATTTTCTAATAACCGCTATTAATAGTATAAGGAAGACATTTGTAGAAGCCATTATTTATCACATTTCGGTCAATGTCTGTAATGCAAAGTCCAACCATTGCATTCACAATGCTGGTGTGACGGGCCGAGAGAAGGTTGTGACTCAAAGACAGTATGAAGGCAACTGAGTAAGTTTATTATAGAACACTCTCCTTTATAAACAAAAGCTCAAAGCAACAAGAAATTTCATGTTCAAAAACAGACACCGTTACAGATGAGAAAAGCAGACTTGTTTATTCTAGCTCTTTATAGTGCGAGGGAAGAGCAGAGATACAAGCATAATATATACACAAAATGAACTATGTACGATCGTGTGACACACGGTTGGTACACTGGTATACTGAAACCAGTCATGCATTCATCATGGAGCAATTTCAAGCATTGTCATTGCATTTGTTCCTTCAGATTACGCATATGTTTTATTTGATGATCTTACTTCTTTAACGGAAGAAATATAATGTAAACAGTGCAAATAACTGGCGGCATAGTGCTTTTAATATAAGAATGGTGATTAAGTATGCGTCATTAGAAAAATTGGTAAACAAGCTGAAAAAAAAGCAAACACAGGCATGGTGTTATAACTAACCAATGCGAGAGAAATTGGAAAGCAGAACGTAAAATATGTTAGAGTCAGTGAGAGATTTAAGAACCTGGTAAAAAAATTTAATATCGATCAAGTGATATTTTTTAAGAGCAGTTACTCAAAATTTGTAGAACTTTTTAGAATTAAGTTGTTTATTTACGCCAAAAATGATACTTTCTTCCTAGTAGGAATACAAATTAATTATTCAACCTCGTTTGAATTTTATTATTTTCATCCTTATCATATGTAGTTATTATTATTATTATTATTATTATTATTATTATTATTATTATTATTATTACTATTATTATTATTATTGTTATTATTATTATTATTATTATTATTATTATTATTATTGAATCTTAGTGTCGACATTATGTCCTATTCTACCGGATATCGGCATTTTGACCGTCGACTATATGCCCATCGTCATTTATATATATATATATATATATATATATATATATATATATATATATATACAGTATATATATATATATATATATATATATATATATATATGATTAATGGATACGTTCATGTAAGTACGCATATAAACATGCATATACAGTATATACTCACATACCTGTGAGTATATGTGTGCAAGTATATCGACGTGGATGTCTGTATTGTATACAATATAGTCCTCTATATATGGAGAACATTTACACATACCTTCATTAAGTATTAATTTGTGCTTGACTCCACCATAGACATCGTTACATAATAATAAATTTAATACAAATCTAAAAAATAATATATATTTATATATATATATATATATATATATATATATATATATATATATATATATATATATATATATATATATATATATATATATATATATATATATAGATTTCATTTATCAATGCAGCCTTTCCCAAATCAAATTATATTAGCACCAACATAAAAGGGGTCATAACAGCAATTAAAATATCGCCAACGTATCCCTACGGAACGGGACTGGACGAGGGGACTGGGAATCCCCGCTCCTGTATATTTATTTCCTGAGAGATATAGTCCATTTTCAATGAGGCGCATTTGCACTGACTCGCGGGAGTGCCCTTTTAGCTCGGGAAAGATTCCTAATCGCTGATTTGTTGAACAAAATAATTCTAACCAATCAGCTAGCAGGAAACTTTTTCCGAGCTAAAGGGGCACTATTGAGAATCAGTGCAAATGCGCCTCATTAAGGAAAATAGACTATAGTGCTTGTTACCTCTGGTCATCTTGGTGACTGCTAAGGTAGCGGTAGTTGGGGAGTAGGCACAGAAAGCTACATTTGTGGTGGAGGCCAATGTGGTAACGTACCTGACTGGCGAACGCCAGACTGGGGTTCGATCCCGCTCAATCTCGTTAGCTTCTTTGGTCGTTGCAACCTCAACATCCTTGTGAGCTAAGGATGGGGGGTTTGGTTGAGCTTATAGGTCTACCTGCTGAGTCATCAACAGCCATTGCCTGACCCTCCCTGGTCAGCCTCTAGGGCATTGTCATGCTTGATAACCAATGTCACTGTCCTTTGCCTATACCATTCACGAGCGGCCTTTAAAGGGGTAGGCTGTGGCAACCTAGCAGTAGCAAACAAATTCTCCTAAGTCCCTTGTCAGTCAAAGAGGAATGATGAGATAAAAATCCCCCTTTGTTGGGAAGTGCCATGACAGATGGAGACATTTGATAAAATTTGCATAACAAATCTGAAGCACATCATTGGAGATCTATCCTATATTTTAGCAGGGTATTCTTATTCAAAGAGTAAATTCAACATAATTTCTATTTTTGTGTTTGTATGGTGATATAAAAACAGAATGATAATACTCTTTGATCTTATCTAAAAAAAAAAAAAATTCATTGAGAATAAGAGAAATGAAAACTAAATTTGGGGGACAAGTCAAAAACCTCAGTTGCACTTTCAGGATCAGGTGATAAAATCATACGTGACTGACTCAACGTTTTGGTCTTTCGCTACGTTTAATCCCCCTCGTTCCTCCTCACAGCTTCGAGCAAGTTTTAGAAACAGCTTTGTCGTGTCTCGCCTCGTACTATGCCCCCTCCCCCCCCCCCCTACCATTACAACCCGTTGGCAACCCCCTTTCACAAGATCGCATCTTTTTGTCTTACACCAGATCAACCGCCCCCCCCCCCCCCCACCCCCGCCTCCCCCACACTAAACTGAGCTAGTACCACATGGCGTTTTTAGCTCCCTTTTCCTACGGTAGCTAAATTCGGGTATGCTGTACTGCTCGACCTCTCCTTCGCCACTCCCAAAATCTGGTCTCCGAATTTTCTCGATGCATTTCGTCTCGAACCAATTTTTAACAACACCGAATTCTAGTCTTGATCAGAGTGACTTCTGGGATATATTGAGCTCAATACATAAAAGTTGAAAACAATCTGGAGTTTTTTCGTCATCTGATCGGAATTGGAAGTCACAAAAAAATCATGTTGGCAAAGATTTTGGAATCGTAATCTTCCTTACAATTTACAGAACGCACTCTATGACCCTCTTTGAGACTCCACCCCCTCCTACTGTATCACTCCCTCCCACCCAAAGTGCTGTAATCTCCTGCACCATTATCCAACCAGAAGAGGTATATAAACCTACCTCAGGGAACACAATCAGAATTTGGTCAACAAAGACCTCAGAGACGCTTCCTCAACCAAGACAATTTTGAAGTTTATTCGAAGTCCTTTTCCCTTTCAGATTTTATAGTGTGTCTTTGATTTTGCCTTGTGACTTAATTTCACAACGTGGTTCCGACTGCAAACGGTGATTGCAATCTTTTATATCTTCACCTGAGTTCTGCAGAGTGACCTCAATTTACGAAGTGACTTCGTTACTAAACTTAGAAGAGTCGTCTTCAAGTTCTACCTACAGGTATAAAATAATCATATATATATACATATATATATATATATATATATATATATATATATATATATATATATATATATATATAGACATGCACACATACACACACACAGACACACACACACACACATATATATATATATAGATATAGATATACATATATATATGTATATATATATATATATATATATATATATATATATATATATAAAGATACAGGCACCGGCTCATTAGATTCGACAAACAAATATAAATCGTGCATTAAATCTTAGAGAACTATACCCATTCCAGGCATTCAAAGAGTAGGAAATAAGTGGTATGTGTGTAATTGGAGTTTAATGTGTAAATATATACTTTATATACTTCGTATACATGTAGCTAACACAGTGCTGATTGGGCACTGTGAAGAGAAGGTGCAAAAGCTGGTAAAAGTGTTTGCAAGAGGCGAAAGATAAAGAGCAAGAGTAAGGACGTGAGAGTAAATGGAAACCAGAATAATACAATTGATGTAAGCGATGGTGGACGAATGATAATGGTTGAATGATTTGAGTATTTGCGAATAAATATAACAGAGGAAGGTGGAATGCGAGAAGTGGCGAGTTACAAAATGGTGGCAGGATATGTGCAAAGGAGCAGCAAGGACTTGCATTACTTGTGGAAGCTAAAATAGGAATGTTTTAAAGGATTGCTGAACCAACCTTCAGTTACAATAGAATAGCATTGATGTTGAATGGTAATGAATGATAAGGTTGATGCTGTTGGGACTAACTGGTGTGGTACAAATACTGTAAGAAGAATTGATGAGGCGTGAAATGTGGAAGTACATATAAGAAGGGGTAGATAGGTTAGCACGAGTGATAAGATGGATGAGATCATTATAAGGTGGTTCGGTCATGTGGAAAGAATGGACTATAAAAAACTAGTGTAAAAAGTATATAACTCTGAAGTGTAAGTAGGTAGGAAAAGAAAAAGGCATAGAGAGGGTTGGATCGATGGGGAGAAAGATGTATCGCAGAGGAATTCTTAACAGATTCTCCTCTGTCCCCGTACACCTGACAACACTGAGATTACCAAACAATTCGTTTTCACCCAAAGGGGTTAACTACTGTACTGTAATTGTTCAATGGCTAGTTTCCTCTTGGTAAGGGTAAAAGAGGCTCTTTAGCTATGGTAAGCAGCTCTTCTAGGAGAAGGACACTCCAAAATCAAACCATTGTTTTCTAGTCATGGGTTGTGCCATAGCCTCTGTAACATGGTCTTTCAATGCCTTGGGTTAGAGTTCTCTTGCTTGAGGGTACACTCAGGCACACTATTCTATCTAATTTCTCTTCCTCTTGCTTTGTTACAGTTTTTATAGTTTATATTTCAATGTTGCTGTTCTTGAAATATTTTATTTTTCTTTGATTCTTTTCCTCACTGGGCTATTTTCCCTGTTGAAGCTCCTGGGCTTATAGCATTCTGCTTTTCCAACTAGGGTTATAGCTTAGCAAGTAGTAATAATAATAATAATAATAATAATAATAATAATAATAATAATAATAATAATAATAGACTCGACATCCAGGAAGCTCAAGAGTGAATTTAAGATGAGGGTGAATGGTAGAATGCGTGTAGGGGGTTTCGATGCGCTACTGATGAACTTTCTAAAAAGGTGTGTAAAGTAATTTTGTGGAAGTTTTACTATACAGTACATGCAGGTTCATCCATTCTTTAGTAGCTAAGGGAGGGATTTTTTTCTGTAGCCCTACCCAGAGTCGTATATACAGTATATATATATATATATATATATATATATATATATATATATATATATATGTGTGTGTGTGTGTGTGTGTGTGTATATATATATGTATATATATGTATATATATATAAATGCATATATATATACATATATATGTATATATATACAAATGCATATATATAATACATACATATATATATGTATATATATATATATATATATATATAAGTATATGTATATATATATACATATATTATATATATATATATATATATATATATATATATATATGTGTGTGTGTGTGTGTGTGTGAATATATACACACATATACATGTGTAAAGCTGTCGGCAAAATTAAAATAGATGGAGCAGCAAAGAAATTTCATCTTTTCCTTCAAAATTCTATTCTTGAAGACAAGAAAAGATACAGAAAACTAGAAAAGTGTTGCGTCGAAATTGATGCAACAAGTGCTTTAGCACTTAATGAAAATTGCCTATGAAAATCAATACATCCCCTATAAATATATATATATATATATATATATATATATATATATATATATAAATATATTATATATATATATACATATACATATATATATATATATATATATACACACACACATATATATATATATATATATATATGTGTGTGTGTGTGTGTGTGTGTGTGTGTGTGTGTGTGTGTGTGTATTTATAGAGAAATAGATTTCATATACTTTCCTTCAATTGCAGACAGTTTGATGTAATACGCCCATTATGAGTTTTTACTAAACCTGTTAAAATTATTATAAAAAACTAACTTCAATGTACAATATATGTTTTGAATCTGCATAAGAATACTGTATTTGTTTTTTCTAAGCAAAGGTCTAGTCATAACAGCGTTTGGACAGCTTCCCGGGGATAGATACTTGGCTACCTTGCAGTCGTTTGTCCTGTCTTCAATAACTATAATACTAAGCATAATAAAAATTATAATAAAGAGGACGATTATGATGATGCTGATGAGGATGAAAATGAGGATGACAAAGATAGCTGGTACCTTAGATGAAGAGTAATGGCAGGAATAGGAGAATCCTGCACCGATATTTTTGTTGTCAAGAATCTAATAATCTTATCTTTATTCAAGTAAACACCAATCTGAAAATCATGATGAATGTTAGTGCAGTTTAAATCAAAACGCATATGAAAATCAAAGTTCACGCAATAATAAAAATAATGAGACAAATAGTAAAGAAAGTGCAGTAAACTCGCCATCTCGAGACGGAAAAGCATTCCAAGAATCGTTGCCTTGAGGCAGCAACAGGTTCAAACAGTACGCTCGAATGTGGCCGGAGCCAAATTGCATAGCAAGAGGAAACACGTAACACCTAAGAGGAAAGATTACGGAAGTCTGGCGATAGCTGTAACACCAATTTGGAAATTTCCAACCCTTAACCCCCAAAGGGTTATTTTTTTTCAAGCACATTTTGCAGTTTATTTTTTTTTTTAAATTGCTCTAACAGCCTTAATTTTCGTCATAGAGAGGTCAGGTTGGTCTCATTCTCTTGGAAAATCTCTGAAGTTTCTCAAAAAATTATCAAAAGACGTATCGGTACGTCTATGGGGTAAAGGGATGAGTTTTGTGAAACGTACCAGTACGTCCTTTGGGGGTAAAAGGGTTAAAACTTGGCGATTTCTTTCCGGCTATGACAAATGACAATCGTACATTGACCTCGCTGGTCTGTGTATTATACGTGTATTAATAACGTGTATCATACTCCTGTCTATATGTGTTTGGATCTAATATGATATTTCAGTATCATGGTCATTATCTTGCAACAGTGAATAGATATGCCAACAGATAAGGGGTGATATGAAACGATAAGGACATACTTTTAATGAATCAATCCGTGCCAATTATGGTAGAGATGGTGAGGGATGAGGAGTCATTTGAATATATCATAGTTTCGCAAAAGAAAATGTTCGTTAAATGATGCAATGTTAACATGCAGTTAATTCATAGTATGACTTAATGGACTTAATGGACTTATCACGTGGAAAAAAATTCATAATTCAAGTTTAATTTGTGAGTTTAAAAGGCTTCTGAGTCACAACAATAAACTGTAAAACATTTTATATAGTTTAAGGTTAACAATCTATTCTTATTACTTCTCAGTGCATATTTTCTTCATGATAATTAATAAGAAATATATCCCTAATTCAATTACGGTAAATAAGCCTAAATAAATCATGTGAATTGTGTTATACAAACACAAATGTGAAAAAGTAGCAAAACGTAGAACAATAATTAATGAAAAGCAGAATTTTTCAATACTTTTTTTGCGTTCTGTGTTGTTTACTCTTATCATAGAAAGCTCGTATTTACCCAGTAATTCATAAAGGAATTTTATGGCAATTATGTTAAGGACAAATAAATTAGGAATAGTTATACTTAAGTATTTTTATCAATTTATACACACACACACACACACACACATATATATACATATATATATATATATATATATATATATATGTATATATGTGTATATATACAATCAAGTCTTTTCAATTTTCCTTTTGTAGTAATAATACATACGCACGCACACACACACACACACACACACACATATATATATATATATATATATATATATATATATATATATATATATATATATATATATATAAATATATATATATATATATATATGTGTGTGTATGTATGCGTGTATGTGCGCACGTATGTATTACTACCACAAAAGAAAAATTGAAAAGACTTGATTGGATTTATTACTTCGTACAATTAGTGACATCGACGGACCCACAATAAGAATGCATATACAAAGAGGTCGTATTTATAAAGGAGAATAGGATCCCACAACTGTGCGTTTCTTGATGATCCCAGATAAGTCAGATTTTAGATAAGATAATACTGGATTAACGGTA
>NC_090768.1:24965677-24968177 GCF_036898095.1 Palaemon carinicauda
TAAATTGATTAAACGTTTGGGATTTGATGAAAATACATCTCTTAGTACAAGCTTCAGAGAACTAAGCATTTTACTGGCCCCTTTGCGAGTGTACCTACTCATGAATGAGTCTCCAGTAGCAAAAGAAGTTTTTCAAGCCCTTCAAAGCCATAAAGAGCGTCGCAAAATGATGCCTATTGGTCGTTACGTCGAAGAAAAGATTGTAAAAATATTCCAGAAACAGCTTGGACTTGACGTGGATTCCAGTTTAGTTCACCACATATGTGGCGTTCTCGACACAAACTCTTATGAGATTAGCATTGATAAATCCAGTCGAGCTCGCGCCGTATTCACTTTGACCTCAATGCTGAACCACTCCTGTCGGCCAAATACACAGCGCTGGTATATAGACGGAAAGATGATCATCAGAGCTGCCACTGACATAACCAAGGGCACGCCAGTGACCACAACTTACACACAGACTCTATGGGGTACAGCATCCCGTTTGGCCCATCTGTCAACATGCAAGATGTTTACGTGCGTCTGCGACAGATGTAGCGATCCTACAGAACTAGGGTCCCATTTGAGTTCCATCTCATGTAAGTCATGCCAAGCTCCAGGCGGACTTCTCCTCCCTCCTAGAACAACTGATATGCCTTGGAGATGCTGCAAGTGTGACGCCGAGGTGCCCTCTAATGCTATTCAGGCGATGGTGAGGGCATCAAGCGCAATTCTGAGCAGACTGGATATGAAGAATGGAGAAGAAGTGACTGCAGCTATGAAGCATCTTAGCAGAATGCTGGGTAAACAGCATTACATCGTTGCTGAGCTTAAGCTCGGAATGATCCAGAGTATATTGAAACAACCATTCAGAGGTAAAAAGCCTTAATGTCTTTACATAGTATTACAGTATATGAATATATTCTAGTTCTATCTTTTCAGAAATCTGTAACACTGTATTATAATAGATTTGAAGAAATGTCAATTCGTAAGGTTAAAAAGCAACTAATTTTGCTCTTTTTATGTAAATAGAACTCTGTTTTCTCTATCGCAGTAATCAGCTACCACTGTATGTAGTACTTTTGATGATCCCATCCCCAATTATTTCTCCGAGTATATATATTCCTTCATCTCCATTATTCATAAATTGTAATGTCAAAATTCCTGTTTTACTAACTTTCAGAACTAATTTCCATTACTTTTTCCAGAGGACATTTCCGATGAGGAGCTGACAAGTGTGATGGAAATGTCCGCAGATCTCCTCAGTCTTGCTAAGTTGATAGAACCTGAATTGTCTAGATTTAGAGGTAAGATATGGATACAGCATTTCAGCTTTGCATTATGTTGTTTTATCGTAGAACCTTGAAAGATAAATTCGATAATCAAATAACTGCACTATAAAATTGGGCGATCAAACGTCAGAAAAAGTGACTCGGTTGATAGCCATCTAGCGATAATTTATCAATGTCATTGATATAGCACGAATAAGAATGGAATGGTTTTTATTTTGATAATCTCTAATATAAGCTTTGTTAGGCTTTATTATTCTTTTAAGTCAGCAATCGATGTAAACTAAAGTTCACTTTGTAACAGTAATAACTAATAACAAGAACATATTTCCTCTTGGCTTCTGGGTAAATTTCTCTCTCTCTCTCTCTCTCTCTCTCTCTCTCTCTCTCTCTCTCTCTCTCTCTCTCTCTCTCTCTCTCTCTCTCTCTCTCTCTCTCTCTCTTCGTAAATTATATTTATTCAATCATTGCAGCTTACCATTCCTGACATGCAAACTAATTCTAATTTGGATTCCAGGCTTGCTGCTTTTACAACGCGGACAGGCGTACTTAAAACTACTGGAAAGACAAAGGAATTCTAAGGAAAACACTGTCAGTCTTTTCGAACCTGATAATTCGTCATTTGGCCAGGAATTAACGTCTAAGGATATTGCGTCGAAGAAACAAATAAAGGTAAGATTTCCAAAGCGTTTTCATGATGGCATTATATTTCATTAAAAGAGGTACAACTATTGATATACACGGTCGAAGAAAATGTATCATTTTAAAAAATTCTATGATAGATTGTGTATTAATGAGAGAATAAATTATCATTCATCAATATACAGCCATATTAGGTTTCCTTGTGTGATTGATAGTATCAGGGATGTGTCTCAATAATATACTATAGTCCATTTCTTTTATCGAGGCATATTTGCACCGACTCGCAGGGGTGCCCTTTTAGCTGGGAAAAGTTTCCTGATCGCTGATTGGTTGGACAAGATAATTCTAACCAATCAGCGATCAGGAAACTTTTCCTAGCTAAAAGGGCACCCCTGCGACTCGGTGCAAATATGTCTCGATAAAAGAAATGGACTATAGAGTATCCAAGCTTCAGTTATCATAAGTTTCTGCACTTGACTGGAATTTGTATCTTGAATATACTTCACCATGAAAAGTGATACCTCCCTGAGGCTCTCTTTTTCCTAATTACATAATCATAGTTAATGTATTTAGGCAGCCTACTGACCACT
>NC_090768.1:24970677-24980677 GCF_036898095.1 Palaemon carinicauda
ACATCTATCTTCCTATCACCCAGAGCTTTCTTCACACCATCCATTCACCCAAACCTTGGCCTTCCTCTTATACTTCTCCCATCAACTCTTGCATTCATCACCTTCTTTAGCAGACAACCATTTTCCATTCTCTCAACATGGCCAAACCACCTCAACACATTCATATCCACTCTAGAATAGCGCCAACGTTATCCCTGCGTGTCGTAAGAGGCGACTAAAAGGAACGGGACGAGGGGGCTGGGAACCCCCTCTCCTGTATAAAATTCCTACGAGACATCGACATATATATATATATATATATATATATATATATATATATATATATATATATATATATACAGACAAACACACATATGTATGAAAAAGAAATGGACATAGGCAGGATATATAACGAAAATATCAGATAACAGATGGACAAGAAGAATAACAGATTGGGTTCCTAGAGATTGCAAACGGAGCAGGGGAACGGAGAGAAGACGATGAATTGACGAGCTAAGAAAATTTGTGGATATGGGGCTGGCATAGATAAACCATAATCACACGCAAGTTGAAGGACATGTCTGATGATGAAGATGATATATATATATATATATATATATATATATATATATATATATATATATATATATATATATATATGAACATATATAAATATATATATATAAATATGTATATATATATGAATATATATATATATATATATATATATATATATGTATATATATATATATATATATATATATATATATATGCTCAACAAATTCTTAAAGGCGAGTTCGCTATCAGATCTCTCTTTTTATTAACCCCATAAAATGCTGGTACCGATTCACAGCATGAGCGATAGACTGGGATCGAACGTAATTTCAGGCATCCGGAATATAAGTATTAAAGAGCATTTATATGTACAGCTGCACAAATACTGCCACTATGGAATATATTTCACTTAACTAATTTCGAATGTATTTTATTTTTGGACGTTATAGCTATTATTCTATCTTTCTAAATAAGATAATCTTTTACCTTTTCTCTGTATCTGCCCTTCCTACATAAGCACCAAAACATTATTGATTATAAATGAAGAGATGAGAACGTCCACGGAAAAATCAATTTGTGTAAAGGAGAATTACACGTCGTCAACATTGAAAGCTTTTTTCTATTAAAACTATTCAATAGATTATAATTTACATCATGTGTTGGTTATGATCAAAATTTATTCAAAATGGACAATTTATTAAAAAATGTGATAAACTTTTAATGAAATAAACTAAAAGAAAGAGAGCTGTAAGTTAATATCAGTGGAACATATGTCAGAGAAATTGAAGAATTGTGTCCTACCAATGTTTCAAGATTACAAGAGATAAAAAGCATGAACCAATAGTGATTCAAGGTTGATTAAGAAAAGCAATCATACCATCCTAAAGAATAAAGTTTGTATGAGATGAAAACTTATATTTTTTTCATATTTATTCAGGCATAGCACGACGTATTATGTCTTGAAGCGAATTTTTCTTCTAGGGAAGTGAAATGGTACTTTTGAAAAAGTAAGTTTGAAACGAATAGATTATTGTGAGCTTTTGTCTTACTTTCTAAGATTCCAAATATTTTCCTGGACAAGGAAGGAGACGGCATTGTTATGTGACTTTATGTAAGAGAAAAAATAATGTTAATGTCAATTGTAAGGTATTGGTTATTAAGTTATATTGTATTCTATTTTCTCAATATACTATTCTCGAAAGCGTAAATTTCTTTTGTCCTTTTATGAAACTTTTACAACATGTGCTTATAATATTGATGGTGTTTACACCTGCCAATGGTGTCGAAATAGCAAAGCAAAACACCTGTTAGCAAAAGCATCTCTTCTTGGTCAAAACAATCCGCATCACTCAAGTGGTAGCCACAATGGCACCAACACGCAGGACGAAACATGGGTCAATAGTGCCATTGTTGATCACCATCATATCAATCCTGTGGACAGCTTCGACTGCTTCAGGGAAGAAAGGAAACGTAAGATTTGCAGTTTCAGATTCTTACAGTTTTTTGTTTTTTCAGCATATTTGTATGTTTTTTTTTTTTTTTTTTAAACATAGATAGAAGTTACATATTTTTTGTGCTCGTATTTTATATAAATTTTCTTGAACTGTCCTTTAATAAACACGATTTGAAATATCTGAATGGTATATTTATTCACAAGATTATCAAAAACTATTTATGACACACTTTGTTTTCGCGTGACTACAGCCAGTCATTTCGTAAACACCTGTGGACAAACTGATTATCATTGTAGTGTTTTTCGGTATTATTTTTTATGACAATGTGCTATTGAAAAAGGTAAAGCAATTAACAATTGCGTATTATGGATAATAGCTTGACAAACCTTTTTTCATGACAAAAATCATCTTCTGTTAGAAACCACGTTTAAAGCAAACTGTGCTCCAGGATGTCAGTCTTCCTTTCAATCAATTACCTCAATGTCAGCTTACATGTTTTGCTCTCACAAAAATTACTATTATTCTTTTCATTAATCTAGGATATACATCGTTATATCTAACAGGAGAAATTTTATCATTATCACTGTGCCGTTGTACGGTCGACAAAGTTCAATAAATCGCCTGGTATCTACCTTAAATCGGGGCTCATTGCTCACATTGTAGGTACCTGTGTTACGCAACACATATCACCCAGAATTTCCAGAAATTCTGTAGAACATCACATGCTGAATCACACACCTGGCTTACAGGTGCAATAAAACGCAGTAACATCTGGCCATTCAAAAATCACATTACTGTATATCCATTGTATAGACGTGTTATCATGCTATTTCCTGTTTGAAATACGTTTTTGCATGCAATCGTCTGTCCTAATACTGACGTCATCATGCAATCGTCTGTCCTAATAATGACGTCATCATGCAATCGTCTGTCCTAATACTGACGTCATCTGTCATGGCGAATTAAAAGCGAGTTCATCCGATATGTAGCAAATGGAAACTCGTTAATCCTTCATAAAGTGGATTCTTCAATGATTCATGCAAATTACCGTAATGTGAAGGTATATTTAGCTTATATGTTATAGGAGGCCTTTAGACGTATCATATCTCTATCAGAACTTATCAAATTTGTTTTACATTCAAGGTACTTTTATTTTACCCAATGGATCCCCTCTTCTTATTCACCAGCCTTATATTACAGAACTTTTTTATTCAGTTTTTTTAATGTTTATAAATGACGTTTTATTGACATATTCTGTGTTAATTTTTCACTGATAGCCCAGGAATAAATGCAGAGGCACTCACTGAAACGTGAACGCACACATATAAATGAAAAAAAAATAAATAGAAAGTTTTCAATTCAAGGTTTAAAGATTTCGTTAGGGGGGTTTGCTTTTTCTTAACTTGACAGTAAAAAGGGTAATTTATTTTTGCCGTGTGCGATGTTGGTAATAGGTATAGGACAGTGTGTTACTAAAGGTTCTCATGTATCAAGGAGAGCAATCAAAGTCGTAATTTAGCACATATGTCAAGAATGCAAATATTGCTCACATACTTCAAGTGCACAATATCTAGAATTTTAAATTAAAATCGATATATAGTAAGAATTAAAGAATATGATCATATATTTTTCTTACTAAAATGTTTCTTCGTATTCATATTATGTAAGCATAAATTTACACTTGTATGATAGTAAGGCTAAACTACCATTTGCCATTATTTCATCGAACGACGCAGACTGTTGCCAGATACTTCCAGAAAAATAATAGACCACGATGCCATTGCGTAATACGAATGCTTTATTCACGATGAATCTTCTAGGGCGTCCAACAACATGCGTGCGAAGCATAGGGTGTCGAGGCGTCTTCCGAAGATTAAGTTTTGCCCTCAATTTTCGAGAGACGATTTTGGAAACCATGCATTCGAAAGACGCATCAATTAACAAACGGCGAATGAGGAGCGACATCACTCGAACATTTGCGAAAATACAAGAGACCAAAATCGATGGAGCGAACATTTCCGCCATGTATATTCGGACGTCACATACACGGCGTGGGCATCAAAAGCCAATTCTCACTATGCATAGAGACTGATCACGGACCTCTGCAACCACTGCCACCATGCCCAAAAAGGACGTGAAAAGGATGAAGGAACCCAAAAAGTCCAACACATTACCCCAGGACATCCCACACCACCACCTGTGTGTGTGTCTTGAATGACGGAATAACGGGCGTCAAGCATCTGAGAGGAAGGTACTAAAGTACTGTGGACTGGTACACGCGACATGGCCCTGGGAGCGTGCGAACGTCGTGTGAACGTCGACCGATTGACGCAATGAGTGATAGGAAACATGAACTACACTCATTGTAAGATGTCAGCAACATTGCAGGAACATGCGCACAGCCATCGAACACCTGTAGAAAGACTGACGATAGACTGTAGGTACGATCGACTGGACACTGCGTGCCAAGTGTGATACGAAAAGTTATGATATATAACACTCATCTATTGAATTCTCGGAGAATATTCTATTTTCGGCTAAACATAGAACACACACAACTTTGTTGTTATTACTTTTCTTAATGTTATCATTTATGTGGTGAATATTATGTCCTGGCTGACATCGGTCGGTTGGCACAGTTTGGGTTTTGGGTTCCTTCATCCCTTTTATGTCCTTTTTGGGCATGGTGGCAGTGGTTGCAGAGGTCCAGGGATAGTCTCGATACATTGTGAGAATTGGCTATTATTATTATTATTATCATTACTTGCTAAACTACAACCCTAGTTGGAAAAGCAGGATGCTATAAGCCCTGGGGCCCCAACAGAAACAATAGCCAAGTGAGGAAAGGAAACAAGGAAAAATTAAATATTTTAAGAACAGTAAAAACATTAAAATAAATATTTCCTATAATAAACTATAAAAACTTTAACAAAACATGAGGAAGAGAAATTAGAAAGAATAGTGTGCCCGAGTGTAACCTCAAGCAAGAGAACTCTAACCCAAGATAGTGGAAAACCATGGTACAGAGGCTATGGCACTAACCAAGACTTGAGAACAATGGCTTGATTTTGGAGTGTCCTTCTCCTAGGTGAGCTACTTACCATAGCTAAAGAGTCTCTTCTATCCTTACCAAGAGGAAAGTAGCCACTGAACAATTGCAGTGCAGTAGTTAACCCCTAGGATGAAGTAGAATGGTTTGGTAATCTCAGTGTTGTCAGGTGTATGAGGACAGAGGAGTACTGTATCTGTAAAGAATAGGCCAGACTACTCAGTGTATGTGTACGCAAAGGGAAAGAGAACTGTAACCAGAGAGAAGGATCCAATGTAATACTGTCTGGCCAGTCAAAGGACCCGATAAGTCTCTAGTGGTAGTATCTTAATGGGTATACCACTTGTATGTGACGTGTGAATATATTTGTCCCGGGAATATTCGTTCCACGTGTCGTTCCATCCATTTTGATCCCACATACATTCTCAAGACTTCGAACAACGTCGCTCGTCATTCGCTGTTTGTTGTTCAATGCGGCTTTATAATGCCTGGTTTCTAAAATTCGTTTTGCGAAGATTGGGATCAAACCTTGCTTCGCAAGGTCTAACCTTAATTTTCACAAGATGTCCCGCGCCCCGTAACGCACCATACTTGTGCGTGCATGTTGTTGGGAGCCCTAAGAATTCAACGTGAACAAAGCGTTATTCTGTGATTGCATAGTGATCTTTTATTTTTCTGGAAGTAACTGGCATCAATCAGCATTGTTCAACGAAAAGATCGCAAGTGGGAGGCTAGCATAAACTTTGTGAGACAATTTTGGGGACCAGGCCTTTGAAAGACACATTGAGCAACACACAGTGAATGAGGAGCAATGTTGCTCAAAGGCTTACTAATGTACAAGTGACTATAATCGATGGAGCGACACAAGGAGCGATCATTCCCGCGACAAATATATTCGCACATCACCTACCACGTGGCGTGCTAGCTGGCTCGCATGTAAAAATCTGCTGTAGGGTCATTGTGGGTGTGGTGGCTGCTGAGTGGTGGGTGTGGTTCCAGGGCGGCCTGTCGCGGCAGGTGTCTGCTGGGTTTGGTTCAGTGAACCCCTTATATCACACCATACACTTGATGTTCTATCTATCTATCACTAGTCGCTCTACAGGTGTTCGATGGCCATGTGCATGTTCCTGCAATGTCGCCGACATCATGCAAAATGTATGATCAATTTTTCCCATCATTATGCCAGGTTCCCATCAATTATCTATTCAGCCGGATAACATTCGCATGCTCCTGGTGCCATGTTGCTCGTACCTTAGTCTCAGACTCTCGATGTCCATCATTCCATCATTCGAATGGTCATTCGGGTCACATATTCATCTATTGTTGCTCTCAACATCTACCGATGGTCACATTTTCTGGAGGTATCTGGCAATAATCAGCATTGTTCGAAGAAAAAATCGGAAGGGAGAGCTAGTCTAATGTGAGTCAAATAAATAAGACAATGATCTCACAACGAGATTGAAAACCGGACTCATCTTTGAACTATACCAAAAAGCACTTCATTCCATTAATAATACTGGGACCAAAATGGTTACAAGAATGATGAAACAGGTAGAGAGTAAATAATTATGCCAACCAATTTGAATTGTCTCTTAACATTCATAACCTCAACGTAAAAGATACAACTCCTTTTAGAAAAAAAATATTGTTAATTGTAGTCTGTAATGCCAATGTACCAATTAAGCGTGTTCCAGAATAGGATGGATTTTTGTTCAGAAGAATCATGCAAATGGTGATACAAGCACCTTTTTGGCATAGTGAAATTTTAGAGGTATTTGTAAATTTCATCCAACTGGCCACTTGAAAATCCAAGATGGAAGCTATTTTCAAAGATGGCTGCTCAAATACTTGTGAACAAAAAGTTTCTTTTCTTCTAAGAATTCATGTAGTTCACACCAAGTGAACTACGCAACATTTCATAGAATTTTCTTACCCTTCCAAAACTGTTAATACCACAAAATAAATATTTCATAATAAAGTCATCGTTAAACACTATCAGAGTACACATGACATTATGGCTGGCTTACACAGCTAGCCATTCAGTGGCAGCTGAAAAGGAGCACTTTAGTGCAAAAAACTTAGTATCACAAATGCTGCTTAGTCTATCCCAAGTCAATGAACAGTAGCCATCTAAATCGGCAGGATGTGCTAGTTGTAGCTAGTGCCAAAGATAATGGAAGTTTAGTTATACGGGTAGTTTACAAATTGCACAAGACTATTATTGCACTGGATGAACATTTGGACTAAGAGTATCCATTGCCACAAAGTGTCCATAAAATGCCCATGGTAACTACGAAAAAATGAAGGTGCACCGATTACACAAAGCGTGGCCTTTGTTAATAGAGCAAGGAAGTATATTTTGATCTTCCACAGCAAAATCCTGTTAGAAAAGAACCTGATAGCTACAGAAGCCTGGCAAAAAATATTTTTCTCATTCATTTGATCAATACTATGGCTATAATCTTGACCCAGTAAAACTGTATGAAGATGTTTGTAAAGTCCAAACTTTCTGGAAGCATGCAACACTGTACCATGAGAGCAGCAGGCTTCTATTCAACATCGCACAGTTACATGAAGCTCAGAAAAGATCAATTTCTCCAGAAAAAAATTATGCAAAATATTGGCAGAAACATCAACAAAGTAGAAAGTTTACTTTGAGAGAAAGAGGCTTCAAGAGATGCCATAAGACATATAATGGCAGTGAAATGAAACAGAGGATCAATTCAAAGTACAAAATTACTTATGGACAAAAAGCTCCTTGCCAAACTGAGCACACGTGTTATGGCACAAGAGTTGGTGTATCAACATAGTTACTTGACAGAATAGTAATACTGAGAATGAGCCCAAATCAAAGCTCAGGAGCAAGCACTAAAAGGCAAGAGTAAAGATGCTTACCCCGTTTAATTGCTTTAAAAAAAGGATGGGGCTACTATCCAGTGGTAAACCAGCAAATATGCTGAAGCAATCTACTTAAAGTTTCTGGCACAATTAACCGAGACATGTTTCAACAAATGTTGAAATTTAGTGGTACACTTAAAGGATCCAATGAAGAAGCAATTTCAACATTGCAGCTCCAACATCATTCTAAAACTTATGTGCATAATCAAACAAGGTACAGATATTAAATTTCACTTTCAAAATGACGCATCAATATCTGACTTTTGTTCAGTTGTAGTGTCCAATTCAATGCAGAAATATATTAGCATAGACCCCAGGGACCAGGAAACGCCTTTACTGTTTACATGGGCCTGCCTGTGTTTGTCAAGAACAAGTAGACAACTAAGTGAGAAAAATATAGGCATTTCACATGAAAATCCAATAAAGATCAGTAATTATGATAGGAGACTGTAGCCCAGCATATCGAGGATGGAATGGTATATAGTTTATATATGAAAGATCTATTTTAATGTTGTTACTGTTCTTAAAATGTTCCATTTCAATTGTTCATTACTTTTCTTGTTTATTCATTTTCTTATTTCATTTCGTCACAGAGGTAATTTTCCCAGTTGGAGCTCTTGGGTTTACAGCCTCCTGCTTTTCCAACTAGGGCTGTAGGTTAGCTAATAATAATAATAATAATAATAATAATAATAATAATAATAATAATAATAATAATAATAATAATAATAATAATAACTTCTGCAGTGGAGATTGAAGAAAAATAAGACCTCTCTCTTGAAGCATCAGACATTCAGCAGCAATTAAATGAAGTTTCTGAAATATGCCTGCCACCTATTCTCACAATCCTTTATCTTCTATCAAAATATGCAATGTGATGTGCAAAATTTCTTTAAACATAAGAATTAGAATGTTCCAGCAACTCTTAGGGACCACGGAAAGCTTCATACAAGTTAGAAGTCACAGCAGGCATAGTTACTTAATGAACAATAAAATGTCAGACAGTGAACCATCTGGAGATACTGTCATCATAGACGGTTCAGTAGTGATCAATGCCGTCTCCAAGTACTTCAAAAGCTTTCTGTACATATACTAAAGAAGATATAGCAATGGCCCAATTTTTTGTACTAAATTAAAAAGTTGATGTACAGTAGCCTAACACTAAAAGATACATCTCCCTGCTGTTACTAATGTTGCCGTAGGAGCTTGGTTTTCATAACATAGGGATTGCTTTGCCAGGGTGGCCGTGTTTAATGGATTCTAGTACAGCATATAGTCTACGCAATAGGACCTGAGGAAACGATAGTATGCTCTACTTCTATGCATTCACTGGAACTAACGTTCTGTTGTAGTTTTGTGATAAAGGAACTAAATCTGTATTGCAGATATGGAACTCCGATATCCAAGAGATGAACGATGGTGACCCATGGAGGCTTTAGAAAATTTAGTTGCCCTATAATAGATCAAGTATGGACAATGATATTCATGAAACAAGGCTAGACGATTTTACCCATAAACAGAGATCATATGAATTCATTACACCAAGCTAGCAGTCATCAAGGAACACACAAAATGTGCAGCCTACCAGGCTTGGATCACTTGGAGCTAGGCAACAATGTCCAATCAAGAAACCAAGTAGGGATGAACAGAGAAAAAATAAACAAGCCACATACACTAGACAACACTGCCAAGATGTGACGAAAAGTTCCTACAAGAAAGAGTTTGATCGGAGATGTAAATGTTTCAACACGGCTTCTACATTCTACACTACATTCTGCAGCTGCGTAAGTGAGTAGCAGTAATAGAGGTGCGACCGAGTGGGAATAATTTTTCTTTAAATAAGCGTACCATTTAAATGTTTCTATCTTATTTGTTGAATAATACGTCACCAAGGATGATGATGATTAAATGAATTCTCGACATTTACATTACTTCAGGTCTAAATTGATGAATTACTGAAAGAAAATCTAACTGTTTCAATTCACCTAAACACCATTTTCGACCTGTTTTCTAAAAATAAAGTTTTACAAGCTCTTCCAGTTATAAAAAGAAAATATGTATGCAA
>NC_090768.1:24985677-25023177 GCF_036898095.1 Palaemon carinicauda
AATGAAGTTAAAACAAAAAAAGATAAGAGAAGCGAAGCAAAGAAAGATAAGAGAAGCGAAGCAAAGAAAGATAAGAGAAGCGAAGCAAAGAAAAATAAGAGCAATGACATAAAGAAGGAGCCAAAGAACGCAAATAAAACTCGGAATAATAAGAAAAATATCAGTGAAACGGAAACTAAAAGAGAGCCAGAGAAGTCTAAAAACCGTAACCGAGACGGAAAAAACCCTAGAAGTCAAAGGACCTCAACGCAAGAGGAAAAGGGACAGAAGAACAAGAAACGGAAGAGTCTAGATGACAATGCAAACAAAATTAAGAAAACGGAACAAAAAAACAAAAGAAAAAATTCTGGAAATCAAAAGCCTTCAACTAAAGATAATAAAAGAAAAAACAGAGCAATAAAGATAAAGATAATGTAAAAAAAAAGAAGTCAAACAAAATTAAGAAAACGGAACAAAAAAACAAAAGAAAAACCTCTGGAAATCAAAAGCCTTCAACAAAAGATAATAAAAGAAAAAAGAAAAAACAGAGCAATAAAGATAAAGACAATGTAAACAAAAAGAATAAATCAAAACAAAACCAAAAGGGAAGAAAAGAATCTGGAAATGAAAAGCCTTCCACAAAGAAAAAAGAAGGAAAGAAGAACAACAAACAGAAGGGTCGAGATAAAAACAATAAAAATCAAAACAAGAAAAAGAAAGAACAAGAGAAAAGGAAAAAAAGCAACGCTAACAAAAACGGAAAACCTAATAAAAACGAAAATAAACCAAGAAATCAAGGAAAAGGAAAAAATGGCAAGGATAAGTGTTCGACAACGAAGGAATGCCAGAGGGCCAACGGTGAATGCAAAAAGGACTGCAAGCGAGACTTCATCCTGGGCCTGTGTTCTCCAGATGAAGACTGCAAGTGTTGTTCCAAGAAAGGTAAGTGGAAGAAACAGTCTAGGTTTTGTTGGATGCAAAATGAATGAGTAATGCCCTAAGGAACTGTACGTGGAAGGCTAGACTAAAAACTGACCATCAGTGTAGCTTAAGTAACTGATTATAATTCCATATGCACCGCAAACCATTGATAATAAATGTAAAAAAATGCAAACAATAAGTGCACGGAAAAGTGGTGTAGGGGAATGGAAGCTAGAGGTGCATTTGCAAAATAGTCAGTGAATAAAAAGACTCGTGACATTCAAATAGCTAAAAGGAATGAGTCACCGATAAACGGAACCACAAAACTGGGTAAATGAATTGGCAAGGGAAATTTACCGGTGAACTACAGAATGAGGTATCCCAATGGAGTACGTAAGTAATGTTCGAAAGGATTTATTGAATAGAGGCAACAGGGAAAATTTAAACTGGGGGAAATTAAGTTACTTAAGTCACAGGTTATTATAAAAATTGGGTTAAACAAATGTTACAGATGAAAACCGAAACGTGCACCGCAAAATGAAGAAAAACAGAAGGCCGCAGGTTGTAAGCATAAATGTCTTACGTGATTGGAAGCCAAAGGCTCACCGCAATATAAAGGTATTTGAATGGAAGCTGTAGTAATGCTCAAATGGATTAAATGGACGGAAACCACAATTACACTTAAAATGAGACATAAATAAAACCTGCAGGTAATGTTTAAATGGATTATACTAATCGAGTCCTCAGGTACACTGCAAAATGAGGTATATGAATAAAAGCTGCCACTAATGTTCAAATGGATAAAATGAACGGAAACCTCAGGTGCACAACAAAATGAGATATATGAATGGAAGCTCTAGGTAATGTTTGAGTAGATGAACAAACACCTCAAACGCACTGCTAAATGAGGTATATGATTGGAAGTTACAGGCAAGGTTTAATTATATTAAACGAACGGAAACCGCAGGTGCATTGCTAAATGACGTCTAAAATAGTAGCTTGGGTAATTTCTAAATGGATTAAATGAACGAACTCCTCAGATGCATTGCAAAATTAGGTTTATGCGAAGCTTCAGGTAATGTTAAAACGGAGTAAATAAACAAAAACTCAGGTGTGCTGAAAAATGAAGCTTCAGGTAATTTTTAAATAGATTAAATAGAATGGAAACCCCAAGGCACTGTAAAATTAGATTTATGTAAGTAAACTTCAAGTAATATTTAAATTGATTAAATGAACAGAAACCTCACGTGCATTGCAAAATGAAGTATAGGAATGGAGGCTGAACGTAATATTTATGTGGGTATAAATGAATTTGAACCACACGGATAACCAGAAGAACTTCAATGATAACATACTGTAGGTAAAGTTCAATTGATGTAAATGTAAAAGTATGAAAATCGAAGGTTACCAAAACTGAAGTAATAATTGTGTAAAATTCAAATGAACTAGATGACTGAAAGAGCAGCAGTGAAAAGGAATGAGAAATTAGTAAAACGTAAGTAATACCTAAATGAAGTAAATCAATGGCAGTCCCAGGTCATGATCATTAAGGTGGAAATTAGGGAGTGTGGCTTTAATTAAGAATTGCGATTCTTATTAAGAGCAATGAATTGTACTACAAAATCCCTTGAAAAATGTGTTAGTACTATGTCAAACAATCTAATAACTGTGCAAGACGTTATATATACACTGTTAAAATAAACCGCAATTTTAATAGAAAATTCTCCGTAAGAATATACGGTTCTCAACCGTATTTCAGTAAAATACAGGCGACCGTAATTTTACCTTACTTTGGTATTATGTTTTTACGGGTAGGTGACTGTAATATCACGCCTTTACGTCAATATATCCGTTTTTATAACGGTAAATATCTGGCAAAATTTATTCCAGGATTTTTTTCGTTTTAAGGAACATTTTCAACAGTGTATAGTTGGAGTTACCACTGCTTTAAAGAAATGAGAGAAGTAAAATGCAAGATATTTTCGTAATCTGGTACGAAAATTTAATTATGATGTCCTAACAATGACAAGCACATGGAATTGTAATGTTTCATCTATTGCCTAATTGGGATTTTACCTTTAAATAACAAACAAGAACTAAGGCAAACATATACCGAGGTAAATGTTTCACCAAGGTCTAACACTTGCACTCGAGCCTACTGAATCCTAACAGTGCAATTGAAGTTAATTTATGCAGTCCTTGCTAAACCAAGTACATTTTACATTTTCGTGTTTTCCGAATAGATAACGATGGAATTTACATAGTAAACTAAGGAAGATCTATTTATTTTGTTGTAAAGTACCTACAAGACATTACTGCACGCCAAACATATTTTTATGTATACAAAATACAAGGGGAAAAAGCAAATAGAACAGTGTCTGAGGCTATTTACTATTATTATCATTAATTGCTAAGCTACAACCCTAGTTGGAAAGTAGGATGCTATAAGCCCAAGGCTTCCAACAGGGTAAATAGCCCAGTGAGGGAAGGAAATAAGGAAATAAACTAAAAAGAGAAGGTTAGGAACAATAACATTGAAATAAATCTTTCATATGTAATCTATAGAAACTTCAACATAACAAGAGAAAGAGAAATGATAGCATAGTGTGCCCGAGAGTACCCTCAAGCAAGAGAACTCTACCCCAAGACAGTGGAAGACCACGGTACAGAGGCTTTGGCACTACCCAAGACTAGAGCTGAATATACCTTATGACATAATTTTGGCTTTTATTGGGCCAAGAATAATACCTGTAGGAACATCAGATATAGGAATGATATCTGGTGTTCCTCAGGGCAGTGTTCTTGGCCAAATACAGTTTTATACTATATACACTTATGTGGTTTGGTCTACAAAACAAGTTCGCTGCATATGTAGATGATGCTACTTTGCATTCATTCTATTAGTACATGATGCAAATTATGGGACATGAAGCTGAATTCTAACAAAACTCTAATATGATTGTACATAGGTCGAGGACAGCGGCTCTTCAACATCCAGATATCTGCTTTAATATTTCTTTATAGATATAAAATTCTAGGTATGATTTTTTATTACAAATTTACTTTCTGTCTCTTCTTCATTTGAACAAAAAATGGCTTATTGAGAAAGTCTTTTTAAGATTTTTGGTGATCAATCCATCCTTGAGAATTTTTTTAATTCTTTCATTCTATTTTTTCGATTATTGTTCTCGTCTTGCCTTCAGTTGCTGATTCTCATCTTGATTTGTTGGGACAAAAACTTGCTGTTTATGGAATTTCATATTCCTGATCTAGATGTTAATATCTGTCACTGTGGTTCAGTTAGTTTTCTGTGCATATTACAAAATATTTTTCATAATTCTGACCTTTCTTTGCCTTCGGATCTTCCCAAACTGTACCAACCTGTACATAGTACTAAGTATGTAGTTAGTTCTAATAGTCTTGCCATCGCCATCATAAGGCTCAATACTATACAGTATTCATATATTTAATACCAGCTGTGACCAGCTTGTGGAACGATCTTCCCAATTAGTCAGTTGAATCACTGGAATGTCAGAAGTGCAAACTTGCAGCGAAAGTTTGTATGTTGAACAGGCTGACACAAAGGTCTTCATTGTTTATACTGTATAGGATATACCTATTTTAACGTTACTACTGATCTCAAGATATTTTATATTCTTTATTAACTACTTTTCATAAAGGTTATATATCTCCTTATTTCCTTTCTTCAATGGGCTATTTTTCCTTGTTGGAGCCCTCGGGTTTATAATATCCTGCTTTTCCAACTAGGGTTGTAGCTTAGCTAATAATAATAATAATAATAATAATAATAATAATAATAATAATAATAATAATAATAATAATAATAATAATAATAATAATAATAATAATCTTTACGAGCTTGAGCGCCCTTCGACTATACCAAAGTCTATATTATGTAGATCTTGGACTATGCGAGCTATGATTTTATTCTAATGAACAACATTGATGTTCCATTCACTGAAATTGTCTTTGAATAATATAGAACAGTTATCTCAACTGGGATATTTTCTTTGGTCTCCTAGCCTTTAACTTTGGCCATCTTTAACTTAGAATTTGTTCCTTACTAATATTTAGATTGCATTTTAGCTGTTTCACGGCATTTCAAGAAGAGAAAGATTTTATAACATTTTATCATTTAAGAAACACCTCTTAAAAAAACATGGCACTTGATCTACATTCTCTTCTTCCTGTGTATAGTCAAATCTTTTTGTTTTAAGCACCTACTGTGCATTTCAGGCAAAAAAATAGTGTGTTTTTCGTAAATATCTGCCATACTAATTACTTGATCAGAATGGTACTTTGACACAACACTCTATAGACCTCCCCCTAATTTTTGATACTTTAATGCACCGGTAAATCTCGTTAATTGAAGCATTTACTCTTGTCATAATAAAGCCCAAGTCAAGTAAATCGGGTAAGTAGGTGAAGCAATTCGAATGCGAACACTCCCCCGTCCCTCCCCTCTCCTTTCCTCTGTGACGGGGTGTACACCTCCCTCCAGTAACCCCCCTCTCCTAGTCTCTCCGGTGTCGCTTACTCTACCTTTTCTGTAACCTGATATTTTTTTTAATAACTGATAGAATTGATATGTTGGATCCTTGTTATATTTCTTATTAAAATTTTTTGATATTGTTGTATTTCATCCAACTTGATGAACCTGCCCTGAGGGCTTCCCTCAACTATGTAAAAATAATGAAATACGTTTACCAAAGGCAGGATTATTATCATAATTATTATTATTATTTGCCAAGCTGCAACCCTAGTTGGAAAAGCAGTATGTTACAAGCTCAGGGGCTCCAACAAGGAAAACAGCCCAGTGAGGAAAGGAAACAAGGAAAAAAAATAATTGTTTTAAGAACAGCAACAATATTAAAATAAAAATTTCCTATATAAACTATAAAAAAAATTTAAACAAAACAGGGGAGGAGAAACAAGAGAGAAAAGTGTCCTGGAGTGCACCCTCAAGCAAGAGAACTCTAACCCAAGGCCGGGGAAGACCATAGTACAGAGGTTATGTCACTACCCAAGACTAGAGAACAATGGTTTGATTTCGAAGTGCCCTTCTCCTAGAAGAACTGCTTACCATAGCTAAAGATTCCCTTCTACCCTTACCAAGAGGAAAGTAGCCACTGACCGATTACAGTGCAGTAGTTAACCCCCTTGAGAGAAGAAAAATTGTTTGGTAATAAGTGTTGTCAGGTTTATGAGGACAGAGGAGAATATATAAAGAATAGGCCAAACTATTCGGTGTATGTGTAGGCAAAGGGAAAATGAACCGTAACCAGAGAGAAGGATCCAATGTAGTACTGTCTGGCCATTCAAAAGACCCCATAACTCTCTAGCGGTAGTATCTCAACGGGTGGCTGGTGCCCTGGCCAACCTACTACCTACTACCTTGGATTGCAAGGTAGAGTAAATGTAATCAAGTGTTATATATGTTGACCGAAAATTTTTACTGTGTATTTGCTCACTTTACCATTAACAATCATAATTTGGGTATCTGCTATGGTTTGTGCCTAAGCAGTTTGTTGTCTCAGTGTTTGATTTACTGAGGAGGTTTTCCCATCATATTCATGACTGGCATTTGAATTTGGCCCAGTAAAATCAGAAATGTATTTGCATTACGTCTCACAATAACACAATGTGGCATAAGAAACACAAGCATATTAATGAATAAGTATATCTTAATATTTACCCTATAATTTACTCCTTATATATTATATAGATATACATATATATAAATATATATATATATATATATATATATATATATATATATATATATATATATATATATATAAAATATGCAGTATATATATACATATATATATGTGTGTGTGTAATTATGAAATATCAATCCAATAAATGTAGTATGTAGATTTTTCATCATAGTTTTTAAATCCTATAATCATTTGTGTCACAGCATAATTCTGTTTGTATTCTACAGCTTTTGTTTTTCCACACAAGCCTTTCAAGGAGAATAAAGCCCATCAATCCTGCCTTTGGAAAACGCGTGTTTCACAATGTAAACACAGTTAAAAGAATCCCTCAGGGCAGGTTCATCAAGTTGGATAAATAGGCTAAAGGCTACAAAACTCCTTATACACCCTGATGAAATACAACACTATCATGAAATGTTAATAAGAATTATAACAAGGATCCAACATATCAATTCTATCAGTTATTAACAAATATAACAGGTTACAGAAAAGGTATAGTAAGCGACACCGGAGAGACTAGGAGAGGGGGTTACTGGAGGGATAGGAGGAGGGTCTAGACCGAGGGAGGAAAGGAGAGGGGAGGGACGGGGGAGTGTACGCATTCGAATTGCTTCAACTACTTACCCGATTCACGTGACTTGGGCTTCATTATGATAAGAGTAAATGCCTTAATTAACGAGATTTGCCGGTGCATTAAAGTATCAAAAATTGGGGGGGGAGGTCAATAGGGTGCTGTGTCAAAGTACCATTCTGATCAAGTAATTAGTATGGAAGTACTACAGTAGGCTGCTTGTAGCTCCTTCCATCTATAGATTATGGTCTTTGCATACAGTTAATTGCTATTATCCAGAATACCACTGTTTATTATTTTAAAATGTGTCCCATAAGAGTTAGCTAAGTAGTCTGTAAGCTATATCAGTGGGTTGGACTGTTTAGTATGATTTACTTGATGACAGGTGGGTGACCAACTAATTGTGACGAGAGTTACTTCTTCCAAATGTTTCCAAAAGGCTCTTCAACTCAATTGTCTTCTACAGCCGTGTATGGTGAAAAAAAAGGCTTTTGCCAATTCATAAAAATTTCATGTGATTGGGTATTTCCCATGGAAGACCCAGCATGGTTGTTGATGGCGTCAATTATGTTGATCTTACTGTTTAAAGAATTAGTTTCGTGGTGCATATGAAGGTCTAATTGCTCCATCCATTTGACAGAAATAGTTCAAACTGGAACTGGAAAAAACAATGTTTTGTAACACCATTGTTACTAATACATTTATTCCACTATGTTTGAGAGGCATGTTTAATAATTTCGTATTCGTCACTTCCCTTTCACATTCTGTTCTTATCTTTCGGTTTCTGTCATGGGAAATGGGATATTCAGAATTTAGAACGTGCTTATGAATTATCCTAAATGTACATTGTCCATACTCCATAGTGAGTGTTCTATTTAACAAATGAAAGACATTTAAACTAGATATTCGCCTCCTAATGATGATACATCTTAAGTCATATCGGCTTGTAAATTTACCTTTGGATTGTATTGTAATTTTTAAAGAGAAGGAACAGGATCAAATATAAGTATAAATAAAAAAGCTATATGAACAAAGAAAAGTGATGTTTCAATCAAATGTTTGTTATCACATCCAGACCAGCCAAGTTTAAGACAGAGCTGCAAAGCTTTCAACTCCTGCAGACAATCAGGTGGGACCTGTGTTTTAAAAAACGAAGACTGCAGTGGGAACGTGTGGAGGAAAGGATGTAAAGGTTCAGGATGTAAATGCTGTACATCAAGTGAGTCTGCAAGTTAACTTTACTGTAGTTTCACTGGGTATTACTTTGTATGCAATAAGGTTCATGATTAAAGCACTGAACTGCCTACTCACAAAATGGTTGGCAGATATACTGTAGTTAAGTACTTGCATGAGTGTCGTTCCCGATTTTTTTTAGAGGATGTACCCTGCGAACCACGCCCTAGTTGCATTGAGGCCAAAGGAAAATGTGTTACGAGCGAAGCAGAATGTGACGGTAAATTGCATAAAGCTGGCTGTAAGAAAGGCGAAAACTGTCGGTGCTGTGTTCCATGTAGGTGCTTCATTTCTGTGTAAAAGGTTTCAGAGTAGGAGTTTGAGATTTAAGATATTTAATGGTTTGCTAATAAATAAATGGATAAATCTAATTAACAGAAAAAGGGGAAAACCTTAGAGGAATACTTGTTACAATTCTGCTCATTATTACTACCCTTTCCTCTCAGAATGTTTTTTAGCTTTCCCTTCGTTTCGTATTATTACTTTTATCATCGATATCATTTTCATGCACTACATTTTTAACAGATCCACCATGTAAAGCAAGGAAGTTCTGCACTAAACGGAATGGTACATGTGTTATAAAAGATACAGAGTGCACTCTTACATTAAAATCACAAGGATGTGCGGGAAAACACTGCAAATGCTGTTATGAAGGTAAGCTTATAAGACATAACTGTGACCTAGTTTTTGTTTTGACAACATGGTTTATTGCTTCAACGATTTTTCTAGTCTTTAATTAAACTGCACTTTTCCTTGGTATTTTTACGATAAGTGGATGCTGCGGCTTAGCACATCAAAGAAGCTTGTCATCACTAAAAGTGATTTAATTGTTAATTTGACCATTGATGGATTTTATCAAAAACTGATTATTTCTCCCTACCTCTCTTTTCTCTATAATGAAAAAATTTAATCATTTGCTGGAAAAAAAATATAAAGAATGGTAAGCCTACTGATATGTAGACATTCAATCAGTAATATGTGACACTACAAAATATAATCATTGGATTTTGCTGAATTCTAATTCATAACTAAAAATAAATCATGTAATTCTAATCGAATAGGCTAATTAGATAAATATGATTTGGGAGCTTATTAAACTGGTACAGTCACGGTAAAATAGACAAACATGTGTTTTGAAGCCTTTTTACCGGTCCTGCACAGATATTTATTTCATAATAAATACATGTCAAAACAAGAAAATTAAACCTATCTAAAAACTAATGGTATCAGAAGACGCATAAGTACAACCCAAGGCTATATTCAAGGCTGACTGCCCATACCAGCTGACTAGGATAAAATAAAGATGGACAGGGGTTAGTCATCACAAAACACGTAAGGGTGGGATAGAAAGAATAGCTTAAATACATTATCCTCTCTGGGTCCCTACTTATGGCTTTGCATTCCATTTATAGAGTGTAAGGGCACAGAGACTGACGAATGCATTAAGTACAATGGGAAATGCAAAAATAACTGCAAGGAGAATGACCGTCAGATAAAGAACGCTTGTCAAACAGGAGGTTGTACCTGTTGCATCAAGCCTTGTAAACTGGATTTCTTCTGCCGGGAGGCAGGAGGGTTCTGCATCAGCAACATTGGAACTCCAAACACTACTTGCAATGGGTTGCTTGTTGCTGACGCCTGCATGGGTGCTAATTGTAGCTGCTGTGTACCAGGTAGGTCGAACTGTAGCATTTTAAACTATGTTTTTTTCTAGTCAGAGTGGCTTATTCAGCAACACTTCAATGTTACAAATCGAAATATGATTGTTTCACGGAAGTGGCAAAAACAGACACCAGATGTCTATAAATTGTGCATATTTTCAGGGAAAAACCAGTGCCCAGAAATTTGTCCTGCCATCTTCTCACCAGTTTGTGGTAGTGATGGTATCACCTATGGTAATGACTGCCAATTGCAAGTGGCAGCGTGTCAAACAAATACTACCATCACAAAAGTATCTGATGGTGCTTGCAGTAAGTAAATTCAGGAATTGAATTATTAAAGTTTTTCACAGATTAACCCCAAGATATGGTTCACTAACAAATGCAATTTCTGTTAAGCTTTTAGCAACAGATAGGAAGAGAGAGAAAATCCCCACTACTTTTAGAAGTTATGGATACTTGAATGCTTCTAACTTCAAAGACCCCTTGACTCTAATACAATAAGGCTTTTACTCAGATCTAACATTTCCCGACGGCATAGTATATCCCTCCCCAGCTGGAGTGTTGACTCCAATATCTCCTCTGTTATAAAAACTAATTTTACTCGTTTTCCGTACCCATTGTAAGTGATGCTTTCCACATTTTAAATAGAAGTTTCTATAATGGATTTCAAATGTAGAGTGTAGGAGTTATCATATCGATAGCTAGATTCACTATGTAGGCAACAAGGTTTCCATAGTACCATCTAGTTCTCTGAAATTTTAGTCTACCATAATGTTCCAAAATTTCATTCTTAAGATCGCTCTCAATATCGTGTCTTATAATTTAAATATTCTGATTAATCTAGTCAATTGTGGATGGTAATTCTCAGTCTTTCAGATAATTTTCCTTTACCTTCTGTAATTCTTTCCAAGCACCTAAGGAAAAAAATATCAATTCAAGGGGCCTTTCCAGCATCATAGACTTAGAAATACACTTTGGTTCTATGAAGTTAAGGGCTAGAAGAGTTAAACAGTGTTTTTATCATGTAGTAACCTCTGTAACCTAAGTGGTGCAACTTTTCTGAGATGAAGTGGTTTATTTTTTGCTTCAAAGATCTACTAGATTTTCAGGTCTCACAGTATGTATTAAAGTACCCCGGGATACATGATTTTGGTCTAAAAACTTACATATCTCAGTTTGATCTGAAAACCTTTGATCTAATAATAGTTGTGACAATTTACTTTTGATTAAACCCACTTTGGTATAGAAATTTTGATTTAAGCAATCGTTAAAATGTACATCATAAAAGTAAGATGAAATGGACTATTTAATTTTTTCTTTGATTAAATTCACGATAAAAAACTAAAGATAAAATTAGGTACAAAATATTTCAATTTTAACTTTTCCTCTAACTATAATTTGCTTAATGTGATCTAAGAATACCAGTTATTCCACAAAGGTAATTTTTGATGGCTTCCTTCTGATAATCAGTGACATTATTAGATATTCTTTTATCTCTAAATGATACTTTTGAAGTTTTATTTTCCCAGTATACATTAATTTCACCAAAGACACGTAAAAATGCATTACGAACAGCCAGTTGAAAATGTAAACTTATATGTTTAATTCAGCCAGAATCTCGTGCGTTTATGAGTTCAAAATTCATTGCCATCAGTGTTTCAGACTCAATGCTGAGGAGTGCCAAATTTGAAAGTCTCTCCTGGTCCATCACGTAAAAATGCATTTCGAACAGCCAGTTCAAAATGTAAACTTATATGTTCAATTCGGCCAGGATCCCGTGCGTTTCTACGCATTCCAAGAGAGTCTGCAACATCTTTGCATAAATTTCTTCTGGTTTAACTTTAGGATCTATTTCGTCAAAGTCTTTTCCATGAAATTTATATATTTGATCATTATTTGGGGCAGGTTGCATTAGTAGCCTACTATTTGGATACCATTGTTCCAAGGAAAATGGTGATGAAAAAAATAAAAATGTTTTCTTGATCATCTTTGCCCCTGTCATGACCAAGCCCCTTCTCTCCTTCTAATGCAGTGACAAATCAACATTGATTTAACATTTTCTTATAGTAATACCCATCGCAGCTCATTTTGTACTGTTACAGTTTTGTCTAAAAAAAATTAGGTCTCTCTATTTTGATTTTAATTTGTAAATAAACTGAAAGTACAGTACAAACCTTCTGAGATAGCAGAGGAATGATTAGAAAATAATTAATAAACCACTAAGATAGATTAGCACTCTAATATACCTTAAATTGACCACTTTGAGATTTCATCTATCTTTATAGAAAAATAACATTGAATGATAAGCACTCTAATGTAAATTTGAATAACCATAAACAAGATAATTTACGGCTTTTTTACGAATATATATATATATATATATATATATATGTATATATATATACATATATATATATATATATATATATATATATATATATATATATATATATATATGAATATATGTATATATATATATATATATATATATATATATATATATATATATATATATATATATATATATATATATATATATCATACAAAATTGTTTTTATACAAAATATTCCTTATACGATAGTTCTTTTCGACTAAAATGCTTTGGGCCAATGTGTCTCAACCAATACCTATAATGAAAGTAGATTTATGATTTCAATAAAATTCTGAATCATTGCTATTTTTCAGAAAATTTATAGGATCCATTTTACAGCCAATAATGTTATAAATTTTTCCTGACATAAGTAAGGACAAAGATAAAGGTCGTGCTAGATAATATTGAGTTGAAAGGCAGTAACTATACAATTTTTTTTAATGAGGTGCATTTGCACCGACTCGCAGCGGTGCCCTTTTAGCTCAGAAAAAGTTCCCTGCTACCTGATTGGTTAAAATTATCTTGTCCGACCAATCAGCGATCAGGAAACGTTTCCGAGCTAAAAGGGCACCCCAGTGAGTCGGTGCAAATCTGCCTCGCTAAAAAGAATTGACTATAGTGAAAAATTAAAAATAGTGTCTTTTCAAATTACTGAATGAGCTCGAAAATCGATTTATGTTTATTGAGTAACATTTGCATTACACTTGCAGGTGAAATACCACCACAAAACGGAACCTCTTCAAACAGTACAGCTGGGACTACAAATTCACCAGGTCTTAGCGTAAGCAGAAGTACTGGCGGTATTATGGATATTACAAATGCGACTCGTCCTAACCCAAACAACATAACTACTACTGGTGAAAACAATGTTACCAATCTTAGTACAACTAATGTAACTAGTCCTAGTATAAACAATGCAACAACCCCCAGACCAAGTAATGTGACCATTCCAGAAGCAAATTTGACCACAGCTAGACCAAATAATGTGACCACTGTTGGAGCAAATAATATGACAAATCCTAGCCCTAATAATGTGACCACTCCTGGAGCAAATATGACAAATCCTGGACCTAATAATGTGACCACGCCTGGAGCAAATAATATGACAAATCCTGGACCTAATAATGTGACCACTCCTGGAGCAAATAATATGACAAATCCTGCACCTAATAATGTGACCACTCCTGGAGAAAATGTGACAAATCCTGCACCTAATAATGTGACCACTCTTGGAGCTAGTAATGTGACAAATTCTGGACCTATTAATGTGACCACTCCTGGGGCAAATAATGTGACAAATCCTGGACCTAATAATGTGACCACTCCTGGAGCAAATAATATGACAAATCCTGGACCTAATAATGTGACCACTCTTGTAGCAAATAATGTGACAAATCCTGTGACCACTGCTGGCCCAAATAATATCACCCTTCCTGGAACAGCAAGTACAGGTAGAGTGACCATCCCCGGACAAAATACTGCGACCATTCCTGGAGCAATTAATGTGACCATTCCTGGAGCAAACAATGTGACCACTCCCGGAGCAAGTAATGTGCCCACTCCCGGAGCTAATAACGTGACCATTCCTGGCACAAACAATGTAACCATTCCTGGGGGCAAATAATGTGAGCACTCCCTAGAAAATAAATGTAACCACTCCTCAAGTAAATAGTGAAACCTTTTCTTGAGCAAATAGTATAACTCCTCCAAACATAAATATAACTGACTAGGGTTTCCTTGCTGCAGTATAAAAGAGCCATTTGCAGTAAATCTATTTTCTCTTCAAAGAGTGTCACAGTACAAAGCACATAGAACAAAAAATATCTTAGTTTAATCATCTCTACAGGTTCAGCCATTAGTAAGAGAATAGTTGCAAGCATAAACAAAATTGCAATTGTGAACTTAAGTTTGTGTCTCTTCAGCTCCCATGTGAAGTATTTTCTTTCAGAAATTATCAAGGAAAGGTATGCAATCACAATGGTGGAGAAAATGTGTCAGATTTATTCAGTTTTGTTTTGCTATTCAACTGTATCTTGCTTTAAAGAGTTTAATTAGAGGTGTGGGTTCTATAGCTTTTGTAAATGAGGGTTTGAGTGCATTATGTTCTAACAATGTATTTTTTCACTGGAAAGATGTATCATTTTCTCCCCCACCCCCCCCCAAGAAAAAAAACACCACGGCTCTTTAAAATTTATTCTTAATTCTTAAATTGACTTCAATGGTAATTTGCATGGTGAGAAATGTACTGATTTCTAACTTTTAAATAAAGTAAACAAGCTTTACCAAGTTAAACATTTCTATTGGGGATAGTGGGAACCAGTGAATCGGTATGCTGTTGTTCAAAGACTTCCTTGTAAAGGCATTTTTTTATGAGGATAATTGCATTATAATATAGTGTTTCTTAGCAGTGACTGGGACCCTTGATAACATTACTATTTTAGTTTTATTGAAAAAAAATTCGGATACATGTTTTCAAACAAGGGCCGGCACAGGCTGAGGCTTTTATTTTACCCAAGCAAAGTTGGTGTGTGCTTGGCAAGTGTGGGTGTGAGCTGAACCACTTCGTTGGTACTTTGTTTTGCTTATTCAGAGTTAGTTCAATTAATTTTTGTGTTTGAAAAGACTTATCAATAATGGACACAATGACATCAAACATGCCCTGAGCATTTTAGAATAATAGCACTACATGAAAATCAGCTATAAGTAACATGAAGTATTATGTGTAAATGAGGGGGATGTCATGAATGCAGTATGATTAGAAGGTATTGTACCGTACGTGTATCACACATGCCTGTACACTGTAACGGCATTTCTGTTTTTTTTCTTTCTTTCTTTATTGTGTATTGGCGTTATCACTTTCCCCTCACACTGAGAGCCTACTTATGCCCGTATCTACTTGTATTGATCTGTTTGAATTTTTGTGACCTCCTTTCACTGAAACTGTTGACTATTGTTATAAAAGCTTGCTGTCTGTCAAAATAAAGTCAGTTGTATTCACAAGTCTCTCAATTACAACCTAACTGCTCGCCTGCCCATTGGTGACCAATGGAGTGATCACCTCCCTCCCGCTTTCCCCCGCACTGCTGTGTCTTATCGTTTAAGGATGTCGCCCTCAGACACTGACTCTGCTATCAAGGTTACATTACACCACGGAAACTACCGTCCCTCGCCATCGGAGAAACTTTTGACTGGTTTCAACGACCTGAAGACTCGTTTTGCATCAAGGGCGTAACTCAGTCAAGTACAAAAGCAGATAACATTCTCGCGGTGATCCCCGAGGGCATTTTCTTGGAAATATCTGATTGCCTGTGTGAGCAAGGAGGCACGCCAATAAAGTATATGCCCCCAAATCATACCTCGTGGAGCAATACTCGCCATCACCGGCTGCCAGCATAGCGAAACTTATTCAGCTCTCATAACAACTGTTGGGGGACCTTCAACATTCGAGATGATGAAGGTTTTTGGTTTTACCAGTAATATTGTAACATGGGTAAAGATGTATAGGATACTGGTATATGTATCAAATTGTGTATAAATCTTATAAATGTTAACCACATCATTGTTGAAAGTTTTGTCCTCTTACCATGATTCTTTGTATTTTTCACCAAGAAGTTTTAAAAAGGTTGATTTAGTAAAAGAGACTAGAGGAAAACCAGAAGCTCTTCTGTGCTTTTGTAGATTTCTAGAAGGCGTATGTCTCGGACAAGTTAGTTAGAATGGTAGAGATGATATACAAAAGAACAAGGACAAAAGTAATAACATGTTGGCGAAACAGAAACCTTTGGGATTAATGTTGGATTACACCAGGAGTCAGCATTAAGCCCGTTTTTATTTGTGTTTGTCTTGGATGTGTTAAGTGAAGGGATCAGAAATGAAGAGTTTTGGTAGTTGCTATATGGATATGAGTTGGTGATTACTGCTGAAAATGAGGAAGAATTGCAGAGAAGGGTGATAGAGTGGCAAGAAACTTTGGAAAGGGCTGGCTTGAGGGTAAACGTTGATAAGACTGAAGCTATGGTGAGCAGTAAGGAAGGGACGGACAGGATAGCCATACACGAAAGTAGAGAAGCATTTCTAAAATACGTGGAATAGTTTAGATACTTGGGATCTACTGTAAATCAGGAGGGAGGATGTGAAACCGAAGTTGAGCATAGGATAAAAGCGACATGGGAAAGTGGAGAGAGGTAGCAGAAGTGGTGTGGGATAAGAAAATGCCAATCAAGGTAAAAGTCAAGATCTATAGCACAGTAATAAGACCAGCGTTAATGTGCGGATCAGATACTTGGGCTTAATTAAAGACGAAAAGAGGAAGTAAAGCTTGAAAGAGAAGAGATGAGAATGCTGAGGTAGATTATGGGAATATCACTATTTGGAAGATTGTAAAAGTATGAAATAAGAAGAATGGCGAAAGGGGTGGTAAAGATGATAAAAGTGTCACGACCGAGATGGAGTGGGCATGTGTTGCAGATGGACGGTGGAGAGGGAGTGAAGAGGGCTTGGGAGGAACCAGTTAGGAGTAGAAAATCAAGAGGGAGGCAGATAATTAGATGGCGAGATAAGGTGTAGATGATATAGTCAAAATCTGGTGGCAAAAACCCAGGGAAGTCATGAGCGAGATAAGTGGACACTGATGAGACGGAAACAGGGCTTTCTATATGAGCAGGTCTAGACAATTCTGTGCTGGAACTCTTAAAGCCATCAGAAAGTGGTTCCAATAACGGGATGCTGGAAACTTCCCAGAAATATGGCATCGAAAAATAGTGGTCAAATAATCTCTAAGCCTGGAAGAAGGGAACCTCAAAATAAGAGGTGAAAGAGCCTTTAATGCAATAAGTAAAGTGCCTCAAAATAAGGGCCAAAGATGCACTTGAGTTCATCAGCATCATCATCTCCTCCCACGCCTATTGACGCAAAAGGCCTCAAAATGTGCATAGTATGGTAGAATTAACATAAGATTAGGTAACTCAGACAGAAATGATATGCTAGGATTAGGGCACCTCAAATTAGGGGTCAATGATGTGTTAAAGGCAGAATATCTCAAAATATAGGTGAAAGAGCCACTAGTTTTAAAGGTAAGGCAACTCAAAATAGATATCAAAGAACCTATAATGCTAAAGGTAAGGAACCTCAAAATAGAGGCTAAAGAGCCTCTAATGCTAAAGGTAAGGCGCCTCAAAATAGAGGTAGGGTCACTGACCCTATAGAAAAGAAACCAAATGAGGAACGAATAGTTAACCTATCATGTTTTGTATTTATTTTCAAGATAACTTGCGTAGCAGAGGTCATTTCTAACGCAGTGGGATCCAATATTGCATTTACATCTGGGATACTTTCACAAAAGGGATCATAATGTCCGTCTAATGGGGAAGTTCCGATTATTTAACAGCTAGACTACATTTTGTATGTCCCTCTTATCAGTAACAGTCTAGATTATAGAGTGTAAGAGTCTATCTGTCTATCTATCTATCTATCTATCTATCTATCTATATATATATATATATATATATATATATATATATAGATACACGGTCAGGCTCAGCGGTATAGCCAGATGTATAACTAGTCGGGCTCTCCCAGTCCCTCGAGTAGGGTCATATCCTAATGAGAGGGGTTGTACTTAGAAAAGGGAGGGGATTGTGAGGAGTTGAATCTGTGTGTGTGCATATCTATCTACATATTTAGCCGTCATTTTTGACAGGACACGTACACTAGTTAACAGAGATTACAGTAGTTGTAGACATAAGACAAAAATAATAGAAGTAGGAAAATGAAGAATAAATCCCCTTTTGATATCTAGAGGGACAACATAATATTTTACGTCAGCTGTGAAGGTAAGTTTAAACGAGAAAATGTAAAAAATAAAATCTTCAAGATCGAAAATAGAATACGCTATATATGACGTAATTAATGGCATGCTACATTACGATGGTATTTTGCAAAAAGACATAACAAACCATTAGCATTACTGGCAGGTTATGAAATATCATAAGATCTCAGTTACCTATCAGATCAAGGAATCCATTGCAAATGATCCCATTCTTGATTATTTCACACAAGTAAGAAATTTGTAACAATTCCTCTAGTGCGACATTGTTGTAAAAAACAATGTTACACCTGAATAGGTGTGAATTTAGTCTATAATGCTCATAAGACAGCTGCAATCCTGACATCCAAGCTCACGATGCTTCAGAAAGAAATGCAATATATTAAAATAAATGTGAAATTTTAATAGAATATCATGATTAATATAACATTTTACACCATAAAATGCATACGAGCTTAGTAATTACAACAAGCGATGTAATAACTCAAGTTAATTTGGTTATAGATGAAAGTTACCTAAAATATTAACTGGAAAGAAATTATTTTCACACAAGGCCCGCTTGAACAGACTCTTAGTGTCTGATGGAGGGCGAGAGATAAACCCCTGAAAGTAAAAGTAAAGTAAAGTAATCTGAAAAACACTCGTGAATGTGAATTTACAAATGTTAGTAAGTTACGCAAGTTTTGTTTGACAGGAACCAGGGAAAGAGCACGGAAAAAATATATCAACAGAGTCAACAGAAGTGCAAAACTGACGTTGCTAAATTCAATTTGTTTCAATTCAAAATAAATAAACAACATTCAATTGCGAATAGCGAGTAACTGGTGGCGGGTGAAGTAATAATAGAAAATAATCTTTATAAACTACTTAATTACTTAATGAAGTTGATAAACAACGAAGGCATGTAAATACTGTATCGGATAAGAATACATGAACATGAGTAATATATCTCAAAACTTTACGTTATATCAAAGTTTAAGAAATATCAGGACGTTAATATCCCTCCCAGCAATAGTGAGCTCTTCAACAGAGCCAATCAAGAAAGTGTATTGAAGTCAGGAACCAATTGTCTTGCGTCAACAAATATAGAGACATTCTCGCAAACGAAACAAAACGTTTATTGGCTGGAGGAAAATTAGGTTCGATTGGAACATCAGGTCATGCTGTCATCAAAGTTACGCTATTTCTTCCCTCGATCCAAATATTTATCGCAGAAAAAAGGTTCAGAAAAAAATAAACTTTCCTCTTTCTTTTTGGTTGCTGTATGTTACAAATGATGGCTGTTGCGGAAATTTTATATTAACTATAATTATACATAAGGATATATCAAAATATCAAGCAACATATACAATTTATATATGACATATCTGTTTTTGACGTTGTTAAGAGTTTATATAGGACATATCTGTTTTGACGTTGTTACTGTTTTAAGAAAGATACATTGTTAATTTATTCTCATCATTTATTTATTTCCTTATTTCCTTTCCTCACTGGGCTATTTTTCCCTGTTGGAGCCCTTGGGCTTATAGCATCTTGCTTTTCCAACTAGGGTTGTAGCTTGGCTAATAATAATAATAATAATAATAATAATAATAATAATAATAAGACATCAAATTCACTCTGCCTTGGGATCACAGACACATAGGGAACTTCTTTCTGTGATAAGGATTCGAACCTCTACCACCGAGTCGAAATAAAGATGACATTGACTTAACTGGTAGCCGAATGCTCTAGTTAGCAGTGACACTAACTCCAAATCGGCGGCTAAGGTTCGAATCCTTGCCGAAGCAGAAATACTTATCATTAAAAGTTTCCTTTTTGGGTCTGTGATCCCGAAGCAGAGTGAATTCGATATTAAAAGGTATTCGTGGATTGATATTTGAATGTATAAAAATCACGAGTGCTGGTAATAAATTTCCAATATATACCACGCACACAAACACACACACACACACACATGATTAAATGTTGTATGATGAAATGTTCAGAGATCAATTGACGAGTGATAAAATGTCACCTAATCATTTACATATAGGCTATCATTCATATATATATATATATATATATATATATATATATATATATATATATATATATATATATATATATTATATATATATATATATATATATATATATATATATATATATATATATATATATATATATATATATATATATATACTGTAATTTACATTTTAAAAGTATATATTACAAAAATAAATCAACACAAATATGTGGAAATTATCACAAAATACGTAGATATTAAAGTTTTTTTTTTATATACTTACAACACATGTATATATGCACCATTGGTTACACACAAAGACGGTAGAGTATTTATTATCTTACCATATTCGCTCTCGCATAGCCTCATTTGCCCTATATAATGAGGAGGGAGTAACGGATTATTATTATTATTATTATTATTATATATATATATATATATATATATATATATATATATATATATATATATATATATATATATATTCCTTTTCGGACATGATTAACTCTTACTGTTCCTCGGAGATGAGGTTGTCATACCCTGGTGAGAGGGGGTTACGTGTGCATATCTAAATATTTAGCCGTTATTTTTAACGGGTCGTCTACACTAGCTTATCTATCTATCTATCTATCTATCTATATATAAATTTTCAATGGAACCGAAGCTGGTAATTCTAAATAAGCAGATATGTTCAATAAATGTTGATTATTAATGATAACTCACTGTAATCTAAGGTAGGCCCACAAGTCTTAAATGGAATATGGGGAAATAATCAGGAAATATCAAAGTTGAAATTCAGGTGCTGAAGGCAGTAATATCCCTTACATCTATCACACTGCACTTTCGTGGTCTAGGACTAATTTTCTCACACACCTGGCACATGGGTATGAGTCACTCAGTTTTTAAGTCCCAAATCCTCTCCTCTTTTTGTGTTGAAGTGAATCTTGGTATTTGTTCAAACCCCTTCATTGAATTTTCGGTACAATTCCAATAGAATTAACAACTTTCCCTAGAATAAATATGGGGCATTCAACAAAATTTACCTTTATTTCCACTGCAAATAAAAAAGTTCTCCTGTTATCCCCCACCCTTCCCTGCAGACACAGGTGGGAACCTTGGACTTTGGGTGGAAAAAAAAAACGGGAAAAAAAATATTATTTAACTCTTTAGAGATTTGCAAAAGGCCACAGAACCTAACAAACCTACGTAACCTAACCTAGTAGTTCCCAGGTCACAGACCTAACATGGGGGCAAGCCCCAGATTCCCATTCCCAGGTCACAGACCTAGCTGGGGGGGGGGGAAGCCCCTGGACACCCTTTCCTAGTCACAAACCTAGTTCCCAAGTCACAAACATACCCAGGTCACAAACATAGCCAAGGGGGCAAGCCCTGGGAACCCCCTTTCCAGGAGACAGACCTAGTTGGGAGGGGGGGTGGGGGCAAGGCCACCGGACCCCCTTCCCAGGTCACAGACCTAGTTCCCAAGTCCCCCACCTGCCCAGGTTACAGACCTAGCTGATGTGGGGGGGGGGGTGCAAGACCCAGGACCCCTCTTCCCAGGACACAAACTTGCCCAGGTCACAAGATCTAAAACGGAATCACAAATAAGTTCTTATCTTATGATTGACACCTGCGTCTCCTTTTTTTTCTTTTTTTTTTCTTTTGTCTTGGCCACCCTCACATTTGAGGTACAATAAAAAATATGTTGGTCTTCCCAAATAAGATAACTCAGAATCATACATATGACACTTTTAAGTTTGAGGGATAACACAATGAGATTCTAAAAAGGTGATCACTACACTAGATGTACCATAAGTCACCATGAAACTTTGGCTACTCCTCACTATGCTAATCAGTGAGGTCATGTATGCCTGTGTTCAAATAACAAAAGAGCGTGTCCATTTACTGTTTATTTTAACTACACCACTCAAAGTTACGAGTCTAAATACTTCTTACTTTTCCTACTCGCATACATATTCTTGTAAGATTTCATTCAAATTGATGGCTTTCACATGATAGTTTTGTTAATCAAGTGATTCGGGATTAAAGTCAGGCATAAACTAACCTAACACTAGAGTTTAGGGGCTAAGGCTTACGACCAATTTTGTCATAAAACCATCCTTTGGAATAAAACTTTAAAAATAATAAATAAAATGTGTGTCTATCTTCATCTTTGATACTGGTACCACCTTTGGTAAATTCTTTTATTCTAAAGCAATTCTTCAACCATACCAATGCTAAGCATCATAATGAATCTCTAATAATGTACTTGTCAATATTTTCCCTTACCGTCTCGTCTCGTTAACTTGGCACTTCTGTAACATATCTCCATTTCATGTCAAATTGTCGAAATCTGGATCTGAACTTTGATTAAAATTCATGTTCAAATTAGGTTCCATAGCTACATACATAGCCGAACCGGTTGCGTGCGCTTCACTGCTTTACTTCGGGATTTGTCACTGTAACTAACAATTTACACTACCTCACAACCGAATAGAGGACGAAGTGTAAACATCAAGATTACTAAGCTCATGGTTACTCATCTTATAAATTTAAGTTTGGGTATTAATATTCCTTATCACTTTAGTTTCAACATATCTTATTTAATAGCTTATTGGAAAATATTGTTAGAAAATTTTCTCACTATTTCTATCATTATCAAGCGACGACGTGGGATGCTTTCAAGAGTTGGAGAATTCAAAGATGTTATACCTTTAATTTTTCGTGTTGGTAGACCTAACAAAATAATAAACTGACATTAAAATTTTAATGGATTATTTCTTATAATTTCAAATTTCGTAAATGCCCAATTAATTTTTCTTCAAACAGCAATACTGCTTGTAAATATAGGACTAGCATCAAACAAAAATACAAAACAGAATCACAATTAGGGCATTTTATAGAATTCTCTAAAACTTGTAGCTTTTTATAGCTAATCCATATGATGTATGCAACACATGAAATGCGATATTTTTCAAATAAACTAAGAAAAGTGACCACCGCTATTAAAAGTTTTACATCGTCACTTGAAATCTTACGGTGAAATTTACCAAACTCTTTCGTCTTACTAAAAGATAACAAACCATTGCATGGCATGAACTCAAAAAACATGTTATACATCACTGATACTTTCTAAATAATTACTCTGCAAAAGTGCATTACATATAAAATTAACCAAACATCCTTTGAATATAAATCATCATCATAATTGTTATCCAAATGAAGATACTGTAGGCCTACATTTCACGTCTGACTAATATCATTAACATAAATACAATACTAAATACTCACAAGTGCATGATCAGCTGATCTTATTTAGTGAATTCATTACATTACGAATTTTTGTAGCATAAACTTTCCTTAACATCCGTACGAGTATATCATAAGCTATATTATGAATGTACCATTCAACCGGTGTATATTGCATCTGGAGAGATTAGACAGTAAATTAGACACTAGTTCTGAAAATACTAATTTAGAATATATATATATATATATATATATATATATATATATATATATATATATATATATATATATATATATATATATATATATATATATATGTTTGTGTAACTATATCATACAGGCAATACCACAACTTTAGACCTATATGCAGTATCTATTCAAAATCCAAAATGTAATTTTATATTTCCTTGGAAAAGGCATGACCTCTAAATTTTTTGTTTCACTCAAGTAGTTGTCGTCACCATGGAAGTCTCTGAAGCAGAAAACTACAGAAGCAATAAACCAAATTTGAAGAGCCTACGTGCCGAGAAACTGTGTAGGCTACCTTCATGTGACATTCCACACAACAATCGGTTTCCTAATCGTTACTCCCTCATTGAAATTTCGAGAAGCAAGGGACAGAAAATGTGAAGCACCACGGAGGTTTCTAACGCAAGGAAAGTATCCCTTTACCTGGTTTGTGTTTAAAGATGCAAGCAATAAAAGTCTGTGTTCATGTGTTGGCCCCTTTAATTCATGAACACAGACGTTATCATCTAATGCGTAAACAATATTGTTGTGTTGTTTCCAAGATATTTTTCATATAAATACCGATAGTTTAGATCAGAACTGTTGGAGAAAGGGTGATTGGATGCACACATATATACATAAAAAAAACACACACACACACTAGGCGAGTAGTACGTGCCATCCTACAGTGTTTTATGTATTACTAATGGGTCTATAACACACACACACACACACACACACACACACACACACACATATATATATATATATATATATATATATATATATATATATATATATATATGTGTGTGTGTGTGTGTGTGTATATATATATATATATATATATATATATATATATATATATATATATATATGTGTGTGTGTGTGTGTGTGTGTGTGTGTGTGTGTGTATAAATGAGTGTGCGTGTGTTTGTATGTTGGTGAGGCTGTTTAAATTCTGTTATAATTCTCTTCCTGACATCCCCAGCAAATCAATGAACGACTAATGTGATACTAGATCGGGACGCCAGGTATTAGGGGCACCTTTTTAAAACCATTTTATTAGTCCCAATACATAAAGCGCTTACGCTTTTTTTCGGAGTAGATAATAAAAAACAATAAATAAATATGATTATAATTATATTTGTCCGTATTCATGTTTATCATTAGGTTCTTATCAGTTGGAATCTTTTGCATGCATAGACAAGAGGATGTCTTAATTTCATTATTATTTTACTTAATACACAGGTCCAATATGTGTCTGGCAGATTAATTCCGGCCACTCGGTGTGGTTGCTCAATGTAACAAACTACCTCGCACATATAAAGGGCAAACTGAAGCCAAAACTCGTTAATAACTTTCATGGCAGCATTAGGAAGAAGAGGATGGCTACTCACAGCAGCCTTGGTATCAGAGGGACCTTCTTGACCACCTTCCTGGTGTACACGACCAGTGCCACCTACTGGCATGAACACCCGCAGATAGACGCCGTCCATGCACATAACTGTGATAATGATACTTATCTAGTCAAAGGCGAGCGGGTGGAGCTCGATCTTGGGGGCAAAGGATTCTCCTCGAGGCTCGAAGTTGCCCTCACATTCGAAAGAGGAGAACGAGGTGATCGGTGCAGGAACCTTATTACACCTGGAATTAGACCTAACGTCATCAGCCAAGCGCTTGGCACGCTCTATTTACATCCCGCTCACACAAATAAAATCCATGTCGTGGGGAATAGGACGGTGTGGTTTTGTATTAGAGAAACATATCTCGTATCAGATAGAAGGAAAGTAAGTGACGGGGGTTTGAGACGAGCGCTGGTCGAGGAAAGCGAGTGGATGCACCAAGGAGCAAACACAAAACTTGAAATGGTCCGGAATTTTCGTAGGATAAAATGTTCTTTGAGGTGAGTCAGCTGCCAATTTTCCATAATGTTTATATTTTCCGATGAAGTTGTGGGATGACTCAAGTTATTCATGGGAGACATTACTTTCTCTTGTTTATTATTTTTCGTTTCTATCATCATATCGAACACCTGTAAGCTAATTATCATTACAGGCGGCATAATTAGGAGAGATATTGAAAGTATCTTATCACGAAGAGCTGTCAATATACTATGCTCAACTATAAGCTACAGCGTTGTATAACATTAACGACACTAACAGCGATATGCATTTTGTTTTGCTTATATGTGTGTATATATATATATATATATATATATATATATATATATATATATATATATATATATATATATATATATATATATATATATATATATATATATATATATATATATATAATAAGTATGAAAATTCTTCGTGTGCATGTTAACATAGATGACGAGGTATATATAATTCTGTACACATGCATTTATGCATGTATTTACAAGTAAATCTTTCACTTTAACAAATAAAAACTATTATAAACGCCTGTGATATCAAGATAACCATAATATGAAGATTTTAAAAATTTCTATCATAAACTGGTGGTGAAATTTGATACAAAAATATTTGGAAATTCGGAAAGCTTTAATATAACCTTTATATTAAAGTGTATTTCCATAACTCAATGTAGTCCTGAAGAAGGGTCGCAAAGTGATCCAAAACACGTGTCGACATCAAGCAATAAATGGAGAAAAGTAAATGTATTTCTGCTGTTATCCTGAGAACTATCTGCAGGACGATCTGTTCGAAGAAAAACTATCTTCGATTTTTGGACGCCACAAAGACATTGTCTATTAATCATATATATATATATATATATATATATATATATATATATATATATAAATATACATATATATATATATATATATATATATATATATATATATATATATAAATATACATATATATATATGTATATATATATATGCATGTATATATATATGTGTGTATATATATATATATATATATATATATATATATATATATATATATATATATATATATATATATTAGATGTAAATGTGTCTGCGGTAATATGCATTACAAAGTGTATGTCTATATGCATTCGTGCATTCATGTATCTGTGCATTTATGCATGCATTTATAAACGTTTGGTTCCCATTAAAAAATAGAATACCAGCCTAACTTTTCTATCACAGTCTGAAATACTGTAAATTGTAGTAGATTACTTCAAAAACAAATTATCGCTTTTATTTTATTTTTTCTTTCAAGTAAGCAAACCAAAAGAAGCAATTCAATACACGATGATACGAGTTTTGTCTGGACACCAACGACTTTTGAGCATAAATTGATTAAAGCTGAGAGAAAAAGCGACCATGGACTGAAGGCGGTTGGCGAAGTCTCAGCCAATAACAGCGGAGTGAATTTGGACAACACTATGGCCAGACATGATAGAAAAGTCCGTTCTTTGAATAATTCTGACAACGTTGAATACAAACTAATACCTACTGGAGAGCCAACATATGACCCAGAAGGGCACAAACCAGATGGAAACATTCAGATCATACTCGGAAATTTTATGAATGAGACAAATGATGTTACCCACAAAAATTCTAAAAATCTTGGGTGGTTGGTACCATTATCAACGTTTCCAACAGATCTTCTCACTATCCGAGTTGAAGGATTGAGGGTTGAACGTCACGAGAAAGGGTTGGATTACGACGAAGTCACTGGGATTCTCATGGCAGATGTGCAGGCAGAAATTAGATTTTTCGGAACTGGATTTACCAAGAATACCGAAATCCTTTTCACAGGTATCGAGGAGGATTTTGGGACACCGTGTGGAAGCCATAGCACCCAGTATTTTCCTGTAAGTTTAATTGTATTCTTTACCAAACTCCTAATTTCTCTCTCCAGTAATTATTACATATATTTTCATCCACAATGTAAAGTAAAGGAACTTATATATCTTACAGCTCCAAAGCATCATGATTGGACTCTTAAATTAAGTTGCAATTGGCCATGTCAAGAAAACTTTTGATTTGTGTTTATCATTATAACCATATAACACAGACAATAAATATAAGCAAATATAAGCAATCGTCCGTCCGTTTCATGTACGTAAAGTGGATTAGGCCTAATTCATATCAGGAGATAATCCCTTTGAAACAGTAAGACAAACTTCCTTCTTCGGTTTTGTCAAGACATAATGTTATAATACCTTGACTCCAGTTCTTGCATCTAGTCTACTTTCAAGACAAGACATTAAGATGATTCCACTTGTAACAAAAGACAGACTAAAGTGACCTCAATTCTTACAAAATGAATTTGACGTTTTAAATTAATTCTTCGTTAGTCAGTTCCCGATACCATTCGCCAGTTTCCATTCCTCCTCTATTTTTTCCGCAGCTAAAAAGCATTGGCACCGGATGGGCAATTGCCGACGTCACCTTGCCTCCAATGTTATCTGGTCAGAACCAATGGTACTTGTGCACTCGAGCAAGTCCTTGGCAGCCAACATACCACCAGGGAACGTCACCTTGGCTTTCCTTGAAATCTTACAGAGAAGTCCTACCATTATGGCTCAAGGTACAGTTGACAAGTTCGTTGTTTGTTTTTCTAGTTTTAAAAAAGCCTTTATAGCCATCTCGCGGGTGTATCTGAAAAAGAAAAGACCTGTTAAGTTTTATGTGCCTGCTCATGAGTAGGCTAAAGGTTAATTAGCATAAATAAGTAAATCTTAAATGTAGCCTAGTCATTTTCATTGATTCCATCAGAGGGGTCTCTCTCTCTCTCTCTCTCTCTCTCTCTCTCTCTCTCTCTCTCTCTCTCTCTCTCTCTCTCTCTCTCTCTCCAAGTAATCATTTATTATTAACAGAAGAACTACAATGGTCATAGAATAACTTTCATCATCCTTTTTCGTTGTATATATTTTTCATTAATATTTTACATTTAAAGGTTTAAAGGTCGCTCATGAATGGCAGAGGCAAGGGACAGTGACATTGCCCTAGTAAGCAGTACAATGCCCCAGAGGCTGACCATATATTATATGATTAGCGCCCAAGCCTCCTCCCCACCCAAGCTAGGACAAGGGAGGGCCAGGCAGTGGCTGCTGATGACTCAACATATAGATCTATAGGCTCCCCAAACGCCCCCAACCTTAGCACACGAAGATGATAAGGTTGCAGACACTAATGGCACTAACGAGTCTGAGCGGGACTCGAACCCCTGACTGGCAAACACTAGGCAGAGACTTTACCAATCAGGCCACAATCCTAACTACCATTTCAACTATTGTTTGTTTAGTCATTGGCTGTGTGATATAATTAGCTGCTATTCTATTCATTGGATAACATTAATAAATAGTATCAAATCTATATGGAGTCATGGTATTCCCTATTAATAATCTTACATATTAACAATGTGACACTCACCTATATACGTTTCCATTTACTTTTACAACGATGGTAGTTTTCAACAAAATTCTAGTCATTCATATGATTTATCCTTATAAACAAGTAAGATGAGCCATCAATGTTCACAATGGAGTAGCCTAACATCTAGTATGTTCCCATAAATTTCAGGCCGTGTTCATTTCGATCCTGCTCTTCCTAGCTGGCCTTTTCTCCGGTCTCAACCTAGGCCTGATGGCCCTTGATAAAACCGAGCTTTGCCTGGTCTCGCGCACAGGCACGTCCGAAGAAAAGGAGTACGTTCGGCTTATCGCACCCATCCGCGCCCACGGTAACTACTTGCTGTGCACTCTGCTGCTCGGAAATGTCTTGGTCAACGCGACCCTCACCATACTGATGGATGACCTGACCTCGGGTCTCGTGGCTATCATCTGCTCCACGGCGGGAATCGTCGTCTTCGGCGAAATTGTCCCTCAAGGTGAGAGTTATCCCTTCATCAGCTTTTATGAAAGGGACAAGATTTATTAGGACACTCGGACATAGAAAATAATGTTAGTTTAAAATGGCACAATAATTTTCCCTCTCATCACACCTCTGACCTCCCAAAATTACTCATTTCTTTTATTATAATAATGTCATTTTAAGAAGGATGATCAAAACATTTTCAAGCTAATGAATATTGTCAATAAGACAAAACCTCAATACATTAAGGTGTTAATTTCAATGTTTGAGTCATCGGACTTTTCTTTTTCCTAGCCATTTGTACCCGGTATGGTCTGGCAGTTGGTGCGCGATCGATATGGATTGTCAAAATATTCATGTTCATCACTGGCCCGGCATCTTACCCTATCTCCAAGGTACCTTCTTATCTTCTTATTTACCCTAATGACAATATAGCACCTTGACTGATTATCAATCTATTTTTTTTTTATTTAATTATCTATTTATCTATTTGGGAGCAAAGTAGTTAGAAATTATGAGAGAAAAAGGGTTTCTTGATAATGATAGTCCATTTTGATTAAGGTAGGATTAGAAAAAATTTCGACACACAGGCAAATAACTTAAATTTATAATTGAATGATATGAAAATTTCCACCTTTACAAAAAGCAGGAGATGGGTAGATGAAATTGCATTTTTCTCTTTGTATTTGTAAGTTTGAAAAAGTACATAAACTTTGATATTTATAAGAAACGATAACTTTAACTGTATTTTGTCTTCTGAATTACAATAGTTGTAAATGCATACTGTAGATGATTACAGATTTGGAATTTCGTAAAGAAATATTCATCAACACCTCATCTTTAAATGTGTGTGTGTATATATATATATATATATATATATATATATATATATATATATATATATATATATATATATATATATATATATACATGTGTGCGGCACACGCAAACACATATGTATATATATATGTGTATATATATAATATATAATATATATATATATATATATATATATATATATAAAATATATATATATATATATATATATATATATATATATATATATATACATATATATATATATATACATTCACTCTACCATGTTTTAATATTGTTCTCCTGCCTAGTCTTCACCTTCTGCAGGTGACTCTCATCTTAATTTGTACGATAGAATCTTGCAGTCTATTGAATATATTTATCCATGATATCTGCACTCATGTTCAGTTACTTCTCTGTACAAGTTGCATAAGATTTTCATGATTCTGAACATGTTTTGCTTTCAGATCTTCCCAGATTGTGGAATGATTTTCTTAATAAGGAGGTTGAATTGTTGGCACTTTAGACATTCAAACTTGTTGCAAATGCTTTTCTGTTGAACAGATTCATATAAGATTAATTTCATGGTGTAACTGATCTATTTTAATGTCGTTACTGACCTCAAAATATCTTATATTTTGCTTTTACTTCTCATATATAGTTTATTCGTTGTTTATCTATATTTCTATTTTTCTGCTCTGTGCTTCTTTCCTTCTGGGATCCCTTGTGCTTTCAGCATCCTAGCTTTCTAGAATTGTAGTTTGGCTAGTAATTATATAGACAACAATATTACTAAATCATAAACAACGCAAGCAATACTAGATCTTAGCACCTTGACATTCAGATTTGATGAATGTTTTATCAGTATTATTTTTAGAACGAGGAAGCCAAAATGCCGATTGTGACTTTGATATTTCACCCTCTTCGATTCGATACAGTCCAATAATTCATATTCTAATTTTTAGAGGACTAAGAAAAAATCTATACTTTGTAAAACTCTAAAGACTTGTGCAAGAATTTCACAATAATTCTGAAGAAAGCAATAACTAGATTTTGCTAGAAAATTATATAGATGTCTTTGGGAAAATATTAATATTTTTGGGTAAGATAGAGCTACAATATAGATATACATTTTATATATATATATATATATATATATATATATATATATATATATATATATATATATATATATATATGTACATATGTATATATATACATATAGATATGTATATATATACATATGTATATATATATATATATATATATATATATATATATATATATATATATATATATTTTCATGTTTACATTACTACAAGCTTATATTGCCATTTTGCAATCATGATAAATTGATGAAATTTTCTATTAATAACTATTTTGTTTTATCAACATAGAACAGCTCTTCTATATACAATATATCTTTACCTTCAGGTCCTAGACTTCCTCTTGGGCGAAGAATTCGGCGTCTCCTACGACAGAGAACGACTGAAGGAACTCCTTAAGGTCAGTTAGAATCTTTTAGGAACGACGTTTACATTGATAGGCTAAGATAACCTAAAACTATAAAGATTTTTAGGAAACTTGAAACATTCTTCTTCTTTGCCTTTAACTTTTCCCATTTTTATATGGAGTCCCTTTTTCTAATCAGCTTTCACCATCTTCCCCTGTCCTGTATATCTTGTTTTCTTTTAGACCCTTTTTCCTTCATGTCATTCAGTAATTTATCTTTCTACCTTAACTTTGGCCTTCCTATCCTTCTTCTACCCTCAACCTCCATGTTCATAACCCTTATACATACGTGTTCATCTTCTCCCCTCATGACTTGAAGGGTTCTTTATCTCACAGAATTTGTGAAACATATAATTGTAATTGTAATCATAAAGCCAAGGGATAATCTTATATGGGTATTAAAGAAGTTCTACTAAATCTATATTCTAACGTTCGTAAGCACTTTTTTTCTTAATTAACGTCCCTTATGCTATTCGCTTGTGCCCATATTTATCATAGCAATGCCATTTCTTTCATTTACTGATAGTTAGTATCTTTTTAGAGCTTATCACCGAATCAGTAATTCTCTTTATTTACTGTAGTATTAAATCCGTATTTGAAGGTCCTGCCATACAAATATCCCTCTCGAGAACCAAGACAAAAAATGATAAGTAATGATTTACTTAAAGCACAAAAAAAGTATTGATGTAAACAAATATCTCTGGTTCTTTATCGAAAGAAAGAAAATTCATATCTAAACATACATTGAAAGCGAGATAATTAATAGATATTCATCAAATGGTCCAAAACAAATTGATTGATAAAAAAGAAGACAAGTGAAAATTGGGAATGTCCTCGGCGATATCCTACTACAGCAGGTCTATGGGATTCCTTTAAAGAAAAGAGACTGTATAGCTAGAATCATTTTCTAGATGTCACAAACGCAGGACTGTCAGCCCAATTTGAAGCTCCTTTAACATCAGGTTGTTTCGAATTACTAAAACGAAATAAATATGCCACTAACACTTATCATAAACTCATGCACGTCTTTTTCCTATGAAGGAGAAGCTCCACAGGTGTACCACACTACCTGTTCCCGACATTTATCATTAACTCCGCCAAGGGGGATATGTTTCCACCTCTGTTTGTTTGTCACCAGCCTAACTCTAAAAGTTACAGATGAATTTTGATGAAAATTCCAGGATGTCAGAACTTCAGGATGTCAGGATGTTAGATTTTGGCGGTGATCCGGACCCAGGATTCTTTTTTAAAGGATTCTTCACTATTGCGATATTTGGCCAATTTGGATATTTCTCCTCATGCAAATAATTAAGGGTCTAGTGAAGGTCGAGATGGTATGATAGAGGGGACTAAGCTGCCTTGGCAGAGGTCTGCGCTCTCTGCATACTTTAACTATACTCAATTCTTTTTAGTGAGGCAATTATGCACCGACTCGCAACGGTGCCCTTTTAGCTCGGAAAAGTTTCCTGCTATCTGATTGGTTAGAATCATCTCGTCCAACCAATCAACCATCAGGAAACTTTTCCGAACTAAAAGGGCACTCCTCCGAGTGGGTGCAAATCTGCCTCGCTAAAAATAATTGACTATAACTATCCAGTACATAATGAAGAGAGACGGCTAAGAGTCATACTGATGTAATTATATCAACTTATTACTTTTATCATTCCGTTACAATATCCTTAACGCTTGTATAGTCCATTTCTTTTAGCGATGCATATTTGCACCGACTCGCAGCGGTGCCCTTTTAGCTCGGAAAAGTTTCGTGATCGCTGATTGTTTGGAATTATCTCGTCCAACCAATCAGCGATCCGGAAACTTTTCCGAGCTAAAAGGGCACCGCTGCGAGTCGGTGCAAATCTGCCTCACTAAAAAGAATTGACTATAACTATCCAGTACATAATGAAGAGAGACGGCTAAGAGTCATGCAGATGTTATTATATCAACTTATTACTTTTATCTTTTCGTTACAATATCCTTAACGCTTGTAGTTAAATCACGTTGCTTCTTATCGTTACAGGTGACTCATCAGCACACTGACATAAACCCAGAGGAACATAGCATCATCTGCGCTGCTCTCGATTTCAACAAGAAAACGGTGCAAGAAATCATGAGGAAAATGGAGGACGTTTATATGCTGAGCATAGACGTCAAGCTCACTTTTGACACCATTAATGAAATCGTTCGGAAAGGTAAAGCGATTGAGTTGTCTTGAAGGTTTTATGAGTTATTATTATTATTATTATTATTATTATTATTATTATTATTATTATTATTATTATTATCATTCTTCTTCTTCTTCTTCTTCTTCTTCTTCTTCTTCTTATTATTATTATTATTATTATTATCATTATTATTATTATCATCGTTATTATTATTATTATTATTATTATTATTATTATTATGATGATGATGATGATGATGATGATGAAAAAAGTTCACGATGAACACAGTTAAAAATCCATTATTTTGAAAATCACATTATCATAGAATAGAATGACTATGTCAGAAAAGATATAATAATAGAGACCAGAAGATAAAATTATGATAACTTGAAAAAAAAAATCAGTAGGCCTATTTGTCAACGTCAATAATAGAATGTAGCCAACGTGTTAACGTTTACTGTACGAAGTTAATTTCACTGGGTATTACTTCGGTAAAAGACAGGAAAAGTCTCATTTATTTCGGTTCCATCTTACTGAAAATTTTAGTGTGATTTTTATGCTTCTTTTTTTTTTTAATCCACATCGCTTATTATTCTATCAATTTCTTTCTTTTTATTAAATTTCACGGTTCCTGTTGATTTTGATAAATATTTAGTTATAATTTTTCTAAGTCATCGGGGTTTTTACCACCAATGATCTAGTTTATCTAATATAGAATCAGCAAATTCCCTGGATTCTTCAAAACGGAAAACGTAATCATGATGACTTTCCTTTGCAGTTTACAAAAGGAAACCAACATTTAACCTAACTTTGAACTATATCAGATAAAAATCTTCTTAAACTATTTGCCCTGGGAGACTACTCAAGTAGATCCAGGGGTCATGAGTAGGAGACTGAAGAAGTCAAGAAGTGTAAATCTAAGACAATATTAACGGATAAAATGCTTCGATAGTGATAGTAAACGGAAGCCGCTGATTACTTCCAACCTCAGATTAATATCTTTTACAAGACATTTTCATTAATACCGCCATTGAACATTATTGTATAGCTTTAGTCTGTATGGAGGGCTTCTATGTTTGAGAAAACTTTTTCATCTAAGTACAGTGCGTACTTAGAATTAGAATATTTCATTAGCTTCTAAAATATGCGGGAGGTATTGCTACCAAACAACGTAATGAACACCTATCAGTCAGAAATATCACGCAATTTATGTTCTATAATTATGTAGAAATAGAGCCAGCTTAACTTGAAAGGTTTTGTGGATCCTGGTTCTTAACTGTTCACTCAGCCAAACACGTTTGGGGGCGCTCTCTCAACTTGAAGATCGGTACAACGCTTCTTAATTCATACAGTAGGTGCCAAGTTTCTTAGCTTATACTAAACACTGTAATTGATTTTTTTACTGAAACAAAAAAGCAACGCAATTAATGAAGATCTTTCTTAAGTTTTGCTTTTATCTCTCTACTTTAAAATAAGGTGGGATAATACAGTACGTTCTAATCAGTTTAGCAACCTAATGTGTTATTTTCAAAACTCTTCTTTCAGTTAAATAACCTGTCTTATATATCCCCCCACAGCTTTCTTATGGATGTTGCAACAAATGCACTCTTATCTTCTGTTCTCTTAATTTTCTCAATTTTGGACATGAAAATAAATGTTCCGTGTTATCTCTTTTGCAAAAGTCACAAACATCATCTATATATTTTTTGCTTGAAATTTACTTTTGCGTTGTACCCCAAGTCTATTTCTCTAATAAAATTTTCTGGGCCTTTCGTTCTATAAATCTAATTTTTTCAACCATATCTTTCTTGCTTTCCTCTATCTTTTCCAGAATTCTTTTCCCAAATTTCTTACCTATTCTGTTTTCATTTTATATTTACTATTTTTAATGCTGCTATTCCAGCACTTTCCATAGGTTTCTGCAATTGATCTTCTATCATCTCTCTAATCAATCCCCTTTCATCGAGTTCATGATGCTATGGATCAGCATTATTTTCTTATGGTCTATTCTACAAGACACTAGCCATATTCCTGTCTCCGCAGGACCCACTTACTCTAAGTGGCTCCTGTGATTCCGCTATGATGCTCCAAAATTGAGCAGCCTACTTGATAATAGTTCATACATATTTCTTATCATTCTGTATTATAGGTTTTCTAGATCTTTCATTTCTTTACCTCTTATTCACTTAAGTCTCTACATTTATAGAAATTGTTTCTCATCACCAACAGGCTACTCCAGAATTCCGGTATACGAAGGCAGTCGTGCCAACCTAGTTTCCGTCCTGCTGGCTAAAGACTTGGCCTGCGTCCATCCGGATGAAAATACACCGCTGAGGACCGTCTGTCAGTTCCGTCAAAATCCCTTGAATTTCGTTTCGGCCGATACGACACTGGATGTCATGTTCCGCAATTTCAAGGAAGGTAAATCTTAAGACCAGTTTTTGTCATGTATGTGAACTTCTTAAAAGATATCCGAATACTGATATTCCAGTTTTGAAAAGTGATTATAATGAATTAATTTAACTGAATTCGACCAAATTCTGAATATTTTAAAAGCCAAAATGAGTTACAGAATAACAAAGTAGACATTTTATGGTTTTGAAAATACTCATATTTTTCCAATAAGATAAAAACAGAAAAAGAATGGATCATCAAAGTGATCTTTTATGGTTTTAGAAACAGTAAGCCTACTGTATATCAATTCCAGGTTCCAAAGGACACATGGCTTTTGTCCTGTCAGATAAAACAAAGACGAATGCTTCTTCTCGCGCAGAAGTATTAGGAATAGTCACACTGAACGATGTCATAAAAGAGATCCTTCATGGGCAAATTGTCCATGAGCCCGTGAAGACAGGTAAGAACAGAATAGTCTGCTTAATACTTAATATTCTGAATATCGTTTAAGATGATTTTTAATGCCTTACTACGGACATAGTATAAAATAAAGAACCCATTCCATGATCCAATTGTAAAGCATGAGGAAAGTGAAATAACCGAGGAAATAAAGTAACTTATTGCTTCAGAGCTAGGAAAAAAAATATTTTAAAGAGAGGCCAAATCTGAAATGTAAAAATGACAGTTAAAACTTTAAAATGTATTGTAAAGGCGAAATTTGATGAACGAAGATATAACATAACAAATTGTTTAAATGACTTGGTCTGGGTTACGAATTATAAAATAAAAATGGTAGTAAAACGGCAATACTAACGACCAAGGAAGATAAATAGAGGCAGAACAGTTGAAATTCTAAGAAAAAAGAAAGCAAAGAAAAATAGAATTGCAGTTTTGGAGAACAACTTGTGAATATATAATGAGTCATTGGAAAGCCTAGTATTTTCTTGAAGTGACTTCCCTGCTGGCTAAGAAATATAGAGGGAGCTGAAGATATAAATATCTATAGAAAACAGTCACAACAACTCACAACCCCATTTATTCATCAGTTA